>NW_022313562.1:0-6531 GCF_002776525.5 Piliocolobus tephrosceles
ATAAAACTTGGTGTGTATTCTCAAAAAAATTCAAAAGAAAAGCCCTTCACCAAATGACTCCCTGGTGAATCCTACCCAACAATTAAGGAAGAATTAACACCAATCCACTTTAATCTCTTCCAAAAAACTGAAGAGGAGGGAACACTTCTTAACTCATTACAGGAGGCTTGCATGACCCTGGTATCAAAAAGAGACAAAGACAGTACAAGAACAGAAAAATACAGAGCAGTGTCCTTTATCAACACTAATGCAAAAATCATCTTAAAAAATACTAACCTAATATAGCAGCATATTATACACCAAGAACATGGGGAATTTTTTCTCAGAATGCAGGGATAGTTCAACATCAGAAAATCAGTCAACATATGAAAAGCAACCACGTTAATAGAACAAAGGAGAAAAAAACACCTGGTGCAGAAAAAGCATTGACAAAATTCAGCCCTTTTTGGATAAAAAACAATCAATGTGGAATATAAGAAAACTCCTTCAACATAATAAAGCCACATATGAAAAGCCTATAGCTAATATCATACTCAATGCTGAAATACAAAGCTTTTCCCCTGAGATTATGATCTAGACCGTATGGTCTACTTTCATGACTTTAATAAAAAATTATGCAATTAGAACACTTAACATGAGCTTTACCCACTTAACAAATTTTTCAGTGTACAAAACAGTACTTTTGATTATAAGTACAATGTTGTACAGTAGATCTCTGCCACTTACTCATCTTGTTTAACTGGAACTTTCTGCCTGTTAATTAGCAACTCTCCATTTACCTACCCCCACGCTCCCTGGCAACTGCCATTCCACTCACTAATTCTATGTGTTTGACCATTTGGAGTACCTCGTATAAGTGGAATTACACAATATTTGACCTCATGTGACAGGTGATTTCACTTAGCGTTAATGTCCTCAAGGTTCATGCACATTGTCGCATATTGTAGACTATTCTGCCTTTCAAAGGCTGAAGAATATTCCATTGATGCATATACTACATAGTCTTTATCCATGCATCCACTGATGGACATTAGGTTGTTCCTGTAGCTTTTGTGAATAGTACTTAAGAACATGGGTGTGCAGATACATCTTTTTGAGATGCCGATTTCAATTTTTTTTGGATACATGCCCTGAAATGGATTGCTGGATCACCTGGTAGTTCTATTTTTAACTCTTTGAGGAAACTTCCTACTGTTTTCCATAGGAGCTGCACCATTTTACATCCTCACCAACAGTGTACGAGGGTTCCAGTTTCTCCATATCCTTGATACTTGTCTTTTTTTCTTTTTTTCTTTTTTTTTTTTTTTTATAATTAACAGCTATCCTGACAGGTGTGAGGTGATACTTCATACTGGTTTTGATTTGCGTTTTCCCAATGATTAGTGATGTTGAACAATTTTTTATATACCTCTTGGCCATTGGTATGTGTTTTTTTGAGAAATGTCTATTTAAGTCTTTAGCCCATTTTAATTGGCTTATTTTTTTTGTTTTTGCCATTGAGTTGTGGGGGATTCTTTTTTATTTTGGAATCAACCATACTTCCTCTATTCAACATAGTATTGGAAGTCCCAGCCAGAATAAACGGGTAAGAAATAGAAATAATTAAAAGGCATTGTAATTGGAAAAGAAGTAAAATCATCTCTATTCACAAATGACATGAGATCAGGAGTTCAGGACCAGCCTGACCAACATGACACAACCCCGTCTCCACTAAAAATACAAAAATGGTGGCGCATGCCTGTAATACCAGCAACTCGGGAGGCTGAGGCAGGAGAAGAATCGCTTGAACCTACGAGGTGGGGATTGCAGTGAGCGGAGATTGTACCACCATCCTCCAGCCTGGGCAACAGAGCAAGACTCTGTCTCACAAATAAAGAATACATAAAGAAAACCTTAGCTGGGCACGGTGGCTCACGCCTGTAATCCCAGCACTTTGGGAGGCCGAGGCAAGAGAATCACTTGAGGTCAGGAGTTCGAGACCAGCCTCGTCAATATGGTGAAACCCCGTTTCTACTAAAAATACAAAAAATAGCCGGGCATGGTGGTGTGTTCCTGTAATCCCAGCTACACAGGAACCTGAGGCAGGAGATTTGCTTGAACCCAGGAGATGGAGGTTGCAATGAGCCAAGATTGTGCCATTGCCCTCCGGCCTGGGTAACAAGAGTGAAACTCCATCTCAAAAAAAAAAAAAAAAAAAAAAAACAGAAGAAGAAAAAGAAAACTTTATTGGGTGCAGTGGCTCATGCCTGTAATCCCAGTACTCTGAGAGGCTGAGGCAAGAGGATTATTTGAGCCCAGGTGTTCAGGACCAACGTGGACAACAAGGTAAAAGACCCCCACCTCTATAAAAAAAATAAAGTTAGCCAGGCATGGGTGGCATGTGCCTGTGGTCCCACCTACGGGGGAGGCTGAGATGGGAGGATCACTTGAGCCCAGGAGGTTGAGGCTGCAGTGAGCCATGCTTACCTCACTGCACTCCAGCCTGGGTAACAAAATGAGAACCTGTCTCTGAGAAATAAAAAGGAAATTCTACAATTCAACAACAACAAAAACAACATAAAGCTGTTCTGGGTACACTGCCTATGAGTTGGTCCTGCTCCACAAGAAGCGGTATAAAAAAGAATACAACATAATTTTTAAATGGGCCAAGAAGTTGAATATATAGCTCTCCAAGAAGATGCACAAATGGCTATAAGCACATGAAAAATCATGAACATTACTAGCGATTGTGTTAGAAGTGTAAATCAAAACTATATTGTGATACCCACTTGATATACCTACTAGCATGTCTATAATTAAAAGATAAATGACAAGTATTGAAGAGGATATGGAGAAATTAACTCTCCTATGCACTGAGGGAAGAATGTAAAATGGTGCAGCTGCTATGAACAACAGTTTGGCAGTTCTACAAAAAGTTAAACACAGAATTGTCACATGCAATTCCACTTCTACATATATACTCAAAAGAATTGAAAGTAGGGATTCAAACAGATCCTTGCACACTAATGTTTACAGCAGCGTTACTTATAATAGCCAAGTATAGAAAGAACCTAACTGCCCATCAACAGTTGAATGGATAAACAAAATGTGGCCTATGCATGTATTGGAATATTATTCAGCCTTAAAAAGAAAGGAAATTCTGATACGTGCTACAATATGGATGAATCTTGAAAATGTTTTACTAAGTGAAATAAACCAAAGAGGAAAATATTGTATGAGTTCATTTGTATGAGGTACCTAGAATAGGCAAATTTATATAGTAAGAAAGAATAACAGAGGTTACCAGGGCATGGAGAGAGGGAGAGACGGGGAATTAGTTTTTAGTGGGTACATACTTCTGTTTGGAGATGATGAAAAAGTTCTGGAAATGGATAGTGGTAATGGTTGCACAACACTGTAAATGTACTTAATGCCGATGAATTGTATACTTAAACGGGACTAAAATGGTAAATTTTATGCTATGTATATTTTGCCACAATAAAAAAATGAACTATTAAAGAAGAATTTCTGGGCTTTCCAGTTTTTTTGTGTGTTTTGTTTTGTTTTGTTTGAGACAGGATCTTGCTCGGTTGCCCAGGCTGGAGTGCAGTGGCATGATCATGGCTCATTATAGCTTTGACCTCCCAATCACAGGTGATCCTCCCTCTTCGGCCTCCCAAGTAGCTGGGACCACAGGCATGCATCACCACACTCAGCTAATTTTTGTAGAGACAAAGACTCCCTATGTTGCCCAAGCTGGTCTCGAACTCCTGGTCTCAAGTGATGCTCTCTCCTTGACCTACCAAAGTGCTGGGATTACGGGTGTCAGCCACCACGTAGGCTTTACTTCTAACTACTTCTTAGCTGTGGTCCGGGGGTCTTGTTTCCTGAGTCCTCGTGATCCCCATCACACGCTTCCAGGTTGATTCACTTGTACAACCCTCTGACCCAGTGGTCTCCACAGCTCTGCCCTCAACTCTCCACATATGGTGCCTGAAGAGCCACTTCCTTTCCTATACAGGCCACCAATGTCTTTTTGTGGCATATGAAACTCACTTGAGAGAAATGTGGGACTTTGGAATCCATGAAAGGCATAATTCACTTCACTGTCAAGGGATAGCGCATTGGTCAGAAATTGTATCTGTTCTCTGAGGAACCATTGCATTTGGCCTCTCCTGGCTGGTTTCTGGTTCCTTCTCCCCTCCTTGTCTGTCTTCATTTCTCTCAAATCCCCCCTCTACCTGGTCAGATCTCCTTAAAGACCCTGTCTTTGCACTCAAGAGAACGCCCCATGCTCCACCTCAGATTCTCCCCTCATTTCTGGCCCTGCATCCCTCATTCTCACACTCTACCTAGGCTAGCACTCACTGGTGGAGGGCTGGGGTGCCATAGCTTTGGAGGAGAGGTTTAAAGGTCTCCATATCCAGGAGCTGGCTCTGATATCTCGCCCCACCTGCCTGAGGCTGATCATTAACCCAGAACTTACATAAAGATGGTTCATGCTGTGGAATGAATATAGCACTGCCTGCAGCCATGGCCAGTACGGTTAGCCCCAGCACCATGACTGAGACCCCAGAGCCACCTCCATTGTCTGATCGCATCCAAAATGCTGCTGACATCTCAGTCATTGTCATCTATTTTCTGCTGGTGATGGCTGTTGGGCTGTGGGTAGGTGGAATCCCAGTGACACAGGGGTGGGCACAAGGTTTAGGAGGGGGCATCTTAAGGGGGAGAGGGGTGTTGTCGTGACGAAGCTTTTCACAAATGTCGTGTTAGTATCAAAATCATATTGTGTGTTGCATAAATAATGCTTACAATGAGCTAATGTGTTCTCCTAACAACCCCATCGTGTGCACAGAGCCAGCACCGGGACCTTCAGATTTACTTTGCATCCCCAACACCTGGCATAATGGATAAAGATGGTATTTTTATTATTGCATTTCTTTCACTTTCTTTTGTTGTTTGCTCACTTTTTGATTTAGTGAGTTGGAGTCTTCATTTACGTTGACTTTTTTTCTTTTTAATAAGTTTGAGACTGCAAATTTTCTTGCAAGCATGGCTCAGTGATACCTCACATGGTTTTCATAAGTGAGAATAATCACAGCAGTTAAGACAGAAGTTGAGGATGATGATTTTTTTTTAAGTTCTTCCGGCTCTGGGTTTTTACGAAGCGATTGTTTTTGAAGTCCTTTAAAACTTGATGCTGCAGAACACTTTCCAGCAAAACGTTTCTCTCTGTAGGAGTGCTGAAGTCACCCCTGTCAGCACCCTGGCCAGAGCCTCTGGGGTATCTGGGTGCGCTTGCTGTGACTTGACCCTCATCTCTCTTCCCTGCCACTCAGGTGATGCTGAGGACCAACCGAGGCACTATAGGAGGCTTCTTCCTCGCTGGTCGTGATGTGTCCTGGTGGCCGGTAAGTTTCTGGACCGGTAAGCGGACCAAAGTTTTCTGGAGATAAATTTCCTGAGTGTGTGCTTAAAAGTGAATGTAGGCCGGGCGCAGTGGCTCACACCTGTAATCCCAGCACTTGGGGAGGCCAAGGCTGGCAAATCATCTGAAGTCAGGAGTTGGAGACCAGCCTGACCAACCTGGTGAAACCATCTCTACTAAAAATACAAAAATTAGCCGGGCGTGGTGGTGCATGTCTGCAATCCCAGCTACTCAGGAGGCAGAGGCAGGAGAATCACTTGAACCTGGGAGGCAGAGGTTACAGTGAGCCTAGATCATGCCACTGCACTCCAGCCTGGGCAACAAGAGTGAAACTCCATTTCAAAGAAAAAACACTGAATGTAGAAAACATTGGGAATGTTGATCAGTTCTGATGTACATTGGTTGCCTAGTCGCTGAGGCTGCTTTCCTAAATCCCTGACCTCATGGCTCCTCTCTGTAATTCCAGGACATGACAGTATGTCACCTATTATGACAGCAGGTTCAGTCTGGCACTGAAGGGCCCCAGTTCAGCCCCACCTCATATTCTTTTCTTCTGCTCTTTATCAAGAGTCTTCTCCTGGCTTATGAGCTCTGCACATTCCTGCTTTGTTGCCAGTCCTGAGCTGATGCTGGCCCTCTTGTTAGGATTGGCCCTCCCTTGTCTGCTGTCCTCCTCCAATCCCTCACCTCAGCCCTTCCTCATCTGAGGAGCCGCCCGGCTCTCCCCATGGGTCCCTATGTCCCGTGCAGTTATTTATTGTGTTGCCTGTGATGGTGCTAATGCTGATGCCTCCTGATTCGTGCCCAGTGGGTGTTCTTGTGGGGTTTTGATGTGCGGCCCCCTCAGCCAGGGTCCCACTGCAGCAGAGGCTGCATCTTCCCCTCTGCACCTGGAGAGTGTCAGCCCGGCATCACATGATACGGTGGGTGCTTAGCAAATGCTTCCTTCGCAGGTCTGACTCCTTTTCTAAATGGTATGAGGGGAAGTGGAGATGGGCAACTGTCCTGGCTGGGGTGATGGAAGCAGAACAACTGGAAGTTTGAAGTGAATTTTATTTGGGGCATCCAATCAGACATTGCATTTTTAGGACTGTTTAGTGAAACATGCAGGGAGGCTCAAG
>NW_022313565.1:0-8794 GCF_002776525.5 Piliocolobus tephrosceles
CTGGAATGTGGTATGTTGAGGGCTAGCAGAATGGGATGTACAGAGACCAAGGGAAGCAAATGATTAATCTTCTAGAGGTATGGAGGAGTTTGGTATAAATAAATATTTCACTGAAAATGGTATATTTGAGCTGAGACTTGAAGGATGAGTTAGAATCCACTAGACCACAAAGGGGATACTGCGTCAGGGGTAGTTGGTAAGCAGCACAGGGATGGAAGTGCGGGGAGAAATAACCTTGTCTGTGAGGAAACAGGAGTAGGAAGGCCTGGAAAAATGGGGCCCATGTTCTTCTGTTGGAGGAAAAGCAAATGCACAGCAGAGAATGGTAGGGACAGAGGTTGTGGAGAGCATCAGCATATGAGCTAAGAAAGGTGACAGGGGGTTGACCATAATGGGTCCTATAGGTCAGGTTGAACACTTTTATTCCATTGGCTTTGAAAATACAAGTCATAATTATGCAGTCAGGAATTCAATAATCCCATGTGTGTTTTAGACATGTAAATCAGTGATATCTGGATGGAAGAACCAGTTAACTGGGGAAACAGAATGGCATCTTGGAGTCTTGCCTCTGCCCTAGTTCCCCTTCTGAGTCATGAGTCTTACTTAATTTCAAAAATGCTATTTAGCTGTTATACATCATAAGTGCTTACTGATTGTTTAGGGCCAGGCTTTATTGTGATTTGTTGAGGCATGCATTCTGATTGGCTTGTGCCCATGCCTTATCCTTGTAATATGATGCTTTTTCTTTTTATTTATTTATTTATTTATTATTATTATACTTTAAGTTCTAGGGTACATGTGCATTAACGTGCAGGTTTGTTACATATGTATACTTGTGCCATGTTGGTGTGCTGCACCCATTAACTCGTCAGCACCCATCAACTCATCATTTACATCAGGTATAACTCCCCATGCAATCACTCCCTCCTCCCCCCTCCCAATAATAGGTCCCAGTGTGTGATGTTCCCTTTCCCGAGTCCAAGTGATCTCATTTTTCAGTTCCCACCTATGAGTGAGAACATGCAGTGTTTGGTTTTCTGTTCTTGCGATAGTTTGCTGAGAATGATGGTTTCCAGATGCATTCATGGAATACTATGGCTGCATAGTATTCCATGGTGTGTATGTACCACATTTTCTTAATCCAGTCTGTCACTGATGGACATTTGGGTTGACTCCAAGTCTTTGTTATTGTGAATAGTGCCACAATGAACATATATGTGCATGTGTCTTTATAGCAGCATGATTTGTAATCCTTTGGGTATATACCCAGTAATGGGATGGCTGGGTCGTATGGTAATTCTAGTTCTAGATCCTTGAGGAATCGCCATGCTGTTTTCCATAATGGTTGAACTAGTTTACAATCCCACCAATAGTGTAAAAGTGTTCCTATTTCTCCACATCCTCTCCAGCATCTGTTGTTTCCTGACTTTTTAATGATTGCCATTCTAACTGGTGTGAGATGGTATCTCATTGTGGTTTTGATTTGCATTTCTCTGATGGCCACTGATGATGAGCATGTTTTCATGTGTCTGTTGGCTGTATGCATGTCTTCTTTTGAGAAATGTCTGTTCATATTCTTTGCCCACTTTTTGATGTGGTTGGTTGTTTTTTTCTTGTAAACTTGTTTGAGTTCTTTGTAGGTTCTGGATATCAGCCCTTTGTCAGATGAGTAGATTGCAAAAATTTTCTCCCATTCTGTAGGTTGCCTGTTCACTCTGATGGTAGTTTCTTTTGCTGTGCAGAAGCTCTTTAGTTTAATTAGATCCATCACACTACCTGACTTCAAACCATACTACAAGGCTACAGTAACCAAAACAGCATGGTACTGGTACCAAAACAGAGATATAGACCAATGGAACAGAACAGAGTCCTCAGAAATAATATCACACATCTACAGCCATCTGATCTTTGACAAACCTGAGAGAAACAAAAAATGGGGAAAGGATTCCCTATTTAATAAATAGTGCTGGGAAAATTGGCTAGCCATAAGTAGAAAGCTGAAACTGGATCCTTTCCTTACTCCTTATGCAAAAATTAATTCAAGATGGATTAGAGACTTAAATGTTAGACCTAATACCATAGAAACCCTAGAAGAAAACCTAGGTAATACAATTCAGGACATAAGCGTGGGCAAGGACTTCATGTCTAAAACACCAAAAGCAATGGCAACAAAAGCCAAAATTGACAAATGGGATGATGCTTTTTCTAACATGAAATTATAACAAGCTGTGGTTACTGAAGAGTTTCTCTTGTAATGTAATTCACATCGGAAAATATAAACCTAGATACTTTTTGCATAAGAATTTTCTCAAAATATGCTCTAAGTCACCACTTTTCACAACACCTGGGTGACAAAACAATCTGTACAACAAACTCCTACAACATGAGTTTACCTATGTAACAAATCTGAACATGTACCCCTGAACATAAAATAAAATAAGAAAAGTCTGATTCTATTGTCATTGTTTGCATAGTAGAAGTGTGGTAAGGAGAAGAAAACTAGTTAGACGATGAAAACCAAGACAGAAGACAAAGGAGGGAGGGGAGTTTGGGGGATGTGGAGAATGAGTTTGGGTTTAGGAATGTCCAGCTGGAGCTATTTATGGAAAAATCTGTGAGGGTAATTAGTAAACCTGTGGATCTATAGATTAAAAGATAAAGTTATGTCTTTGAATGTCATGAGAAACAAGGTAGGGAGTTAAGTTGTAAGTATATAAGATAACTAGGAAAACTCTGTCAGTCCCAAAGATGAAGAAGAATGGAACCCCTGATAAACTCTGCATTTGAAGTGTGGACAAAAGAGAAATTCACAGACAGGGAGACTGACAAGGAATGGTCATGAGAGAAGGACCCAGGAATGGGTCATCATTAGGGCGACTATCGTACTGATTTGCCTGGAAGAGTTCCAGTTTATGCTTATCGTTCCAGCATCCCACTTGGTTCAACAGTTGATCTAGAAAAACAAAAATCAATCTAAACGATTAAGTCTATGCTTAAGTCAGCAGAAAGTTTAAGGAAGCAGCAGCAAACAACACACTAAATGCAGATCTGTGCACAACTTCATATCTACCAACATTTGTGGAGTCTAAAACGTAGTCTTTTCCATGAACCTCAAACATATTTTTGAGGATTTATTTTCAATGGTTTGTGGTTATTATTTTGGATATTGATTATCTCTCTGGATTTTTGGTGTTTTCATTGCTGTTGCCTATTTTCAGAATTCTAATTTTACCACAGTTGTTTTTAGGATGGTGATGTTTTAACTTCCACCATTGTTATTTCTTTTTCACCTTCCGTTTTAACTTGAGGTCTCTGAGCATTTTGGTGTCAACAGGCTAAAATACATTTATCTGGGAAGAAGAATACATTTGTCATATCTGATATACTCTAAGTCCCCATAAACAATGGCCCATCTGAGATTCTGTTCTAAACGCACATATGAAAACAATGCATTCCATGCCAGATTTGCAATTTGTTACATGTTAACATTTTAATCATCTCTATTGGAATGAATAGTACGTTCCCACAAATCTTAGAGAAATATTGGTTTCTTGTGGGAAAGCAGTCAGACTACTATATGCACATGCAACCCATAGGAATCCAATTTAAACTTTGAAACATTTAATTACAAAGCCTTATGTTTAATTGGTGCAAAATAACCTTGAGAAAATATGTTATTAGAGAAATGCTATTGGATAGGCAAGGTACCGTGATATGACAATGTTTTCTATAGTAAAATCCTTTATCACAGTGTGAGTTGCCCTTATCTGACCTTCCACTGTGTTTTACTTTTTCTGTCTGCAGTCAGCAGAGAAACAGGCAAACAACAAATAAATTGATTAATTCAAACAATCACTACTTCTCTATGTATATATTCCCCTTCCTTAGGGGATATTTTCTACACAGAGGAGAAACAGGCATGTTTCCAGAATACACAAGTAGCTTGCAGAAACCTAGTCCCAAATACTGCACCTGAGGTCACTGCCTTCTCTAGCCTGGCCCAGTAGCCACCCAGAGGCTCAAAACTGCCAGGTCAGGCACTGAGATAAGAAGGTCAGTGGCCTCCCACCCTTGGGTCGGCTGTGTTCAGCAGAGTCAGAAATGACATCCACAGACACACTCCAGCTACAGGCTTTGTGTCTTCAGTGCAGGGCTACTCTAGTGGACTGGGTATAGGGTTTTCATACCTGTTCCCTTCAGGCTTGGAGGCAGAGCCTGCACCAGGCTTGTATTACTCTTTTCCTTCTCAGAATGAAATTTTTATTTTTTTATTTACAGAACCTCTCAGGCAGGGCCCAACATGCCCCTAAGCTTCCTCTTCCCACCTTACTTCTCTCTCTTTATTGTACTGCTAGAAATCAACCCATGCCCTGATTGTACCAACTCCCTCAGGCATAGAGCTTTACACTGTGAACCCATCATGGGAGAGACAACATCCCTACTACTAAATTAGCTACATACGTTTAGGAAGCACGGTCCCAACTCAATTCCTGTTCCTCCCTCAGCTGTCAGGGCCCAGCATGGCTTGAAATCATTATACAAGGTTTTATGACAGCACATTGCTCTTTTATTCTCCTTTGTCCTTAATAGGCCTGGGACAGCACTGTTCTGAACACAGTTTTCACCTCACGATTACATTTTGACATGAACTGCAGTCCTTACAGCATATCTTACCTGGACTGCTGTGTAACTTCACTGATAATCACACAAGGCAGTGAAATTGGTCAGGAGACAGAACCACCTGAGATGCTGTGTGAAAACCCTGAGACGTGATCACAGCTACAATCAGGAAAATTACTTCCTTAGGAACAGCCATCATTCAGTCAGGTAAACCACTCCATAGCATGTGAACTTTACCTACGAATTCATTTATGTGAGTAACTAGTTCATTCTGAATACATTTCCTGGTTTATAGAGTAATGCATATAAAATCATTAGATTGCTTTCTCAAATATGTTCCCCAAACATGTAAATTCCATGAAACTGGAAGCCTGCTCCACAGCTGATTTATTTAGAAGATGCAGAATTGATTCCACATATCACAACTGAAAACAGAAAGACAGGAGACAGGAAGAAGACAGGTAGGTAGGAAAACAGCGAGTAAGGGAGGGAAAGGAGGGAGGGAGAGAGGGAAGGAGGGAGAAATTCCACTCAGATAGAGGAAAGACCCAAGCAGTGGCGTTTGTGTCTTTGAAAACTAAGGGGCCGCTTCTCTACAAAAAGTTTCCGTGACTGCAGGCAACAAAACTTGATATGTCAGATTTAAGCAAAAGAGTAACTTGTTGGAAGAAATTACTTACAAGGAATCAAAGGAAAAGTCAGAGTACCTTGTCTGAAAACAGGCATCAAGGCAGCACTGGGACAGCTTGTAACATCCCTTGCAAAGTCTCTTGTTTTTTTTTTTTGTTGTTGTTGTTGTTTGTTTGAGACAGAGTCTCGCTCTGTGGCTCAGGCTGGAGTGCAGTGGCGTGATCTTGGCTCACTGCAACCTCTGCCTCCCAGGTTCAAGCGATTTTCTTGCCTCAGCTTCCCGAGTAGCTGGGATTACAGGTATGTGCCACCACTCCCGGCTAATTCTTTGCATTTTTAGTAGAAATCGTGTTTCCCCATGTTAGCCAGGATGGTCTTAATTCCCTGACCTTGTGATCCACCCTACTTGGCCTCCCAAAGTTCTGGGATTATAGGCATGAGCCATGTGCCCGGCCCTTGCACAGTCTCTTAATGGCACTTGTCTCAAGATGAATAAATTTTAACCATTAAAAATCCTTGCAGCACTCTTCTTAAAAATACAATTGTAAGGAGAGAGTATAAATTTGCATTAGCTTTGGTTTTCTGCCTGCTCCTTGGCCACAGGATGACCACAGGATGTTCAAGATGTTCAGTATCTAGATGTTCATTGCCCTCAGGGGTTCTTCAAAGTGAGGTTGGAAAAAGAATACTGGACAAAGCAAAATCAGGTATTCTCCACAGTGAGACAGGTATCATGCTTCAGATTTTGCATTGCAGTATCCCATGCAATTATTTAGCCATATGCATCTACCAGTCTTACCAAGTAGGTAGTGGCAGCCTCATATCACTGCCAATGGGGAGAAAGGGACCGGGGTGATTGTGCACTGACTTACACAAACGTCAACAGCTAGTGAGTGACAGAGCCCTAACTAGATCTCCATGAGCCTGAGACTTCCTGTGGCCCAATTTGACAAGAAAATAGAAGTCAATGGTCTATCTCTTCAGGGTTCACAATCCACTGGCATGTACAGTGATACCAGCTGTTAAAATACTGAAATACTTCCCAATCAGTTGGTAAATAGCTACAGGCTCTCTGGATGCCACATGAGCACCCTTGTGGCCACTCTGGCCCTTTCTCTAGGTGCTCAGATCTTCCTGCTATTCAAAGACTAAAGAGGTAACACATGGCACATCAGTGAACAGCTAGGATTGTGCTCTTGTATCATGGCTGACATTCTTTCTGATGAGTTGCTCTCAGTTTCATACCAGTTAAATACTTTGCATTTCCCTACTGTTTCTATTTAAGTCTCCAGGAAGATGAGGGTACGACTTTAAATAATTGGTTCCACTTTCAATTCCAAAATTATCTTTGCAATATTTAAAATAAAAATAGCTAGATCATTACTTTCACTGTGGTCTTAAATAAAAAACTAATAAAAGTAAATTACCTCTTGTCCCATAGCGTCTGTACTTCACTGAATTTTCCATTTTGGTGCCCTTTCTTTCTTAGCATTTTTCCTCATTTATTAGAAACATTAATCTAATGGGAGTGTAGTTTATGCTATAGTAAAAAAAAAAAAAAAAGTAAAAAAAGTGTGATGTTTAGAAGGGTATAATTATCATTTATTCATCAGCCGGGTTCCAAGAGAGTCTATAAGAGCCACCCCAAAAGAAGACCATAAATCACAATCAAATGTTTTCCCAGAAGACTCTAATGATACTGTACTTTGTTTTCATCCCAAACGTGATGGCGCTTACTTTGTATTCGGGTTCTATTTTTCCATGTTATAATACATTCATTTAAATGCAGATTTTGTTATTCTGCTTAACATCATCAGTCTATCAGACAAACACCTGTGGGGAAATATAAATTAACCTATCTCTGGACACTGGTGGGAAGCACTGGGCTGGCCACAATTATCAGTTGGCCCTCAGGGTCACCTTTTTATCATTCATACATTAAGAATTCCCTTCAGAATTGCATTATCATGCCTTGCCATCCAAAGTGCTGTGACTCTCATTAATAGGATAACTTTGGCTACACCACAGCATGAGAAACTCATCCATAATTCCCAGGGAAAAAAAAAATGCCTTGCTGAGGAAAAGGGTCACTTATAGATATGCTGATAACAGTGTGATACATTACAACGTGTCCCATTGCTTTATCTGAAAGATTCTAGTATGGTTCTTCCCAACACAGGAACATTCAGGCTGCAAACACAAGACAGTACTCAATGAGTGCCTCATTAGAAGGCATCTGACTGATCATTCATGAAGGGCACAGAGGGATACAAACCCATCTCTTCTGAAAGGTGAATCAAGACCACAAACCAAATCCACAGACAAGAGCTTACTATAATGTCACCTAACATTAATAAGTGTCAGCTTTGGTTCTGTCTTCTACAGGCAGTATGTCGGTGCATATTCAGAGCAAATTGAGAAGTAAGAGTGGTATTTTTTTTCCATTTAACAGAGGACATTCAAATATTACCTTATACATAGCTGTTGTCCAGGTCATCTGCCTCCTTTAAAGTACACCCCACTACATTAGTTGAAAAGCAAGAAGTGTAGTGTCTGAACAACATTCCATAGCTTGACTGCATGCAGATGAAATCACTGGTCTCATAAGCAGTATGACTGTGTACGAGGTTGTGTAAACCCTAGAATTCGGGATATTAAGTGTTTAGTACTGGGTTTGATATAATCTTTCCTGAGCTTCTAACCAGGTTAGGTGTCCTTATTGGCCAAAGTTGTAGTATCCCACAGTGTTCTACCCTGCACTCAAAACTATTTAAATTATTGTCCTGGAAACTACATTTCTAAATGTCATAAAGCCTTGTTAACCACAGTGCCCACAATTTGCCTAGTGCATGATATTTCATAGATATATGTTGACTGAGTAGTCAGTCAATCCCCAAGTCAGTCCATAGCAGACAGAAACTGACTTCAGATATACATGCCTTACCAAGTGGAGGTGTCTCCCAATAGTCCAGTTAGATGCATCAGATGTCACAACTCTCTTCTATAAATCCAGGTTTCCTTGTTCTCCTGTCTCTGAATCCAGGTTCTCCAAGGAGCCATCTGACTGGTTTTCAGTGTCTCACTAGGTTTTCTGCAGAAGCAGGGTGCCCAGCCCAGATGGTATAAATACATTTCTCTCCTTGGATTTTCATTTCTCAAGCTAAGGTCACATTGGCATTTCAGTCATTTACTTGATCTCCATGTGTTCGGAGATTGTGGAGGTAATCCCCTGGAATTCGGCCACAGTAAAATAATATCTCTGGGCCTCGAAGGCAAAGACACAGGCCCAGAAATATGATGACTTACTATGACACCATATATTGAGAAATCAGTGGTGTTTGTTCAAGAAGACTACAGCTGGGAACCAGCTTCTCGGTCATTTTTTTATGTCCATACTTTCTTACAAAACTATTAATGATCTTTATTTCCTTGAAAGTCCTACAAAACACTGTAAAATACATAATAGGCATTTTGCTTCCAACTTTCTAAATATATTTCATATAGCAGAATATGGTTCATTCTATGAATAAATGGTTTTGTGAGA
>NW_022313566.1:0-1415 GCF_002776525.5 Piliocolobus tephrosceles
TTTTTTTTTATTTATCTCCAAAATTTTATTAACAGTTTTCTTCGTTACGTTAAAAAAAAAAAAAAAAAAAAAAAAAAAAAAAAACTTAGAGCATTTCGTTGTGCATACAATCAATGCATGTTATATATGTATGTCATTTATGTTTGTATGTGTACCATATATGCATAATTTATGCAGTAGTTTATGCAGTAATTTTTTGTTTCTGTTTCTTTTTCTTTTTTTTTAACTAAACGAATATACTTAATAACAAACAAAACATTCTCAATTAAAAGTGACGAGCAATATACTAACTGCCATGCATACATATGCGCGTATTTGTAACATCCCTACCTATGCCTGCCCGCTATATATAAGCCAATAGCCAATAGCCAAGCCAATAGCCAACAACAGCAAACAGCAAATAGCAAACAGCAAATAGCAAACAGCAAACAACAAACTAACTGATATGCAACCCCCTTGTAAATGTATTTTTTTATTTTTCTTAATTGGAATATACCTTGGCGACATATACACGGCACACAAAACCTGCACCGCAAATAAGAACTTTTTTTCACAAACAAAAAAACACACATTTCTTTTTTTACATTATAAGCATGGTCCCAGTTATTTTCTCCAAGAGCAACAGGTAACTACCTCACCACATGATCGTGTTTTAAAAAGGTATGCGATAAATAAACGCACAACAAATAACAACACGAGCAAATATAGGTTGTGTTCTTCTTTAAACGACTATATATATAAATTGTTAATAAAAAAATTTAAAAAAGTAAAAAAAGAAAAAGAAACATACATTTATAAACAAGATCTATCAGCTAAATATCCATATACATTTGATCTGTTATTTTCGTCTAACTATCCTATTACAACTATCAAATCGAAATTAATAGAATATCAAACTGAACTAAAATTAATAAACGCAGAACACTTTAAAATTGTTTATCTTGGAAAAAAAAAATTAGTTAGACCAATTAAAAAGCAAACAGAAGCTTACTACATAACATTATCACTTTATATTTACCCTTCTGTTATAAAACAAGTCTCAGAGAAATTGCGTCAGCAGGACCACATATTAAGGTATGTGCAAAAGTTATCATACACATATTTATATGTACATGTATATATATATATATATGCCGCTACACAGTTGCATACATCCTTTAACATATAACCTTTTTTATTTTATTTATTTATTTATTTATTTTTTTTTTTTTCTTTTGCAACTTTATCAGATTTATAATAATAAAAAATAAAAATAAAACAGACTATATTCCGTTTAGTAAAGAAGACATTGTTGAAAAGAGCCTGGAGAAAGTCGAGGAGTCTTTTTTTAAGCGATAGGTTTTATGTATACATATCCGTGTATATATATACATATATATATGTACATATTCGATAAGCTTTTTCTTTTCTTTTCT
>NW_022313567.1:0-198 GCF_002776525.5 Piliocolobus tephrosceles
TTAGGATATTTTCAGCTTACGCTGGGTTTATTGGAACAGTTTCATCCCATGGTAAGGGAGCATATATGCTCATAAAAGTAGAGACGATCTCATAGATACCACGAGATATAATGTCTCTGATGTTATAGAGATACGATGAAAACCATCAAGTGGGACTTGGAAGCCTTGGAGGGACTCACATGGGTGGCTCCTGGAATG
>NW_022313567.1:208-1469 GCF_002776525.5 Piliocolobus tephrosceles
CCTGAGAAGGCATTTTTATCGCATAATTATGTTATCCTGGTGGCTGGATAAATGACCTGCAAATGCGGGTGACTCAGTAGCTCTGAGGGTGTTCAATATCCAAGACAGAGGTGGGAATGAAATGTTCAGGCAGGCGTCAGGGGATCTGTTCTCTGCTTCACACTGGTTTGAAGACAGTCTCGGAAGTCAACTGAAGTTGACAGTCAACTGAAGACAGTGTGGGGCCCCGGTTTGCTGACAGTCTTCACACTCGATCCAAAATGGGGATAATGAAGTCTCACGGATTCGGCTTCAGCTGAGAGCTGCCTCCAGCACAGTCTTGTGTGAGTAACAGTTTATATGTTTGGTGCGAATGGTGGGCGTCTTTTGATCTTATTTGTGCTGGTGCTTATGGTGGCTTTTCCGTAAAGAATTTACTTTATTAGCTTTGGCAAGGGAATCCTGAGTGATAAATTGGAAGAATGTTTCAGGAAATTCTGGAACCTGCAGTGAATCTGGAATCTGCATGACATTGAGATTTGGATTCTCATGATTTCCTAATGTTACCCTGAAACCCAGTAGTTGAGATAGTCCTAGAGCTTCAGTTGTGCTGCCCTAGTTCCCCATTTTAAAAGGAACACGTTGATTTCATCTAGAATGTCCTGAGCTCTGAGTGCTGCCGGCGGAGTGACCAGCTTTCTGCATCAGAGTGTCGTGGCAGCTGGGAGCTGACCCTGGACCTCAGGCACGTGTGCTGCTGACCATTTTCTGTAAACTCCAAGTGTACAGTGGTCTCCTTGGCGCTTTACAGTCTTCTGAAGCTTTTGATGTGTCTGCAATTTATAGATTTTTCCGAAGTAGATGGCCTTTTCCCACTCCCTTGGGCTGAGTTTTGTCAGAGGCTGGTGTGTGTAAAGCACCACCCCCACCTTCTGACAGGGAAGACTCTGGTGCCCAACTGAGGTCAGAGTGGAAATTTGTTTTTGCCTCCCTCCAGTCTGGTCCAGCTGCTCCCTGCTTGGCCAGAAGAAAATCATGCTTATCCAAGCCGTAGGGAAACCCCTTAAGTCAAACATTTGTCTTTTTTCTTTAATATAGCCATTTAGTTTATATGGAATGATAGATAGAGAAATGTCTTTTTAGGGGAAAATTAATTTAATTACAGAGAACTTTTTGGATAAAAACTGCAATCAAGAGGCTATTTTGTAATAAGATCTAGTTAAATACTACAGTTGAAAGCTCCTTGTATTAGATCTTAAACTTGGGCCCGGTGTGCGTGTCC
>NW_022313568.1:0-4371 GCF_002776525.5 Piliocolobus tephrosceles
GATGAAAATGAGAAGGAAGCTTTCTGAGAAACTGCTTTGTGACGTGTGAATTCATCTTACAGAGAAACACTGTTCTCTTCATTGAGCAGTTTATAACACATTTTTCATGCAATCTGCAATATTATATTAGGGAGTGCATTGAAGTCTACGGTTACAAAGGAAATATTCTCAGATAAAAACCAAAAGGAAGCATTCTGTGAAACTGCTTTGTGATGTGTGAATTCGTCTAACAGACTTACACTATTCCTTTCATTGAGAAGTTTGCTAACACTTTTTTCGTGGAATCTGCAAATTGATATTCGGGAATGCTTTGAGGAACATGGTGAAAAAGGAAATATCCTCAGATAAAAACTAGAGAGAAGTGTTCGAGGAAACAGCTTTGTGATGTGTGAATTAATCTCACAGAGATACAGTATACTTTTCATGGAGCACTTTGATAGCCCTGTTGTTGGGGAATCTGATAAGGCATATTTTGGATTGCTTTGAAACCTATGGTGAAAAAGGAAATATTCTCAGATAAAAACAAACAAACAAACAAACAAAAAAAAAAAACGATTTCCATGAAACTGCTTTGTGATGTGTGAATTAATCTAACAGACTTTTCCATTGAGAAGTTTGCTAACACTTTTTTCATGGAATCTGCAAATTGATACTTGGGAATGCTTTGAGGAACCTGGAGAAAAAGGAAATATCCTCAGATAAAAACGAGAGAGAATCTTTTGAGGAAACAGCTTTGCGATGTGTGAATTCATCTCACAGAGTTACAGCATACTTTTCGTGGAACCCTTTGGTAGTCCTGTTGTTGGGGAATCTGATAAGGCATATTTTGGATCGCTTTGAAGTCTATGGTGAAAAAGGAAATATCCTCAGATAAAAACTAGAGAGAGACCTTCTGAGAAACTGCTTTGGGATGTGTATATTCATCTCACAGAGTTCCACAATTCTTTTCTTGTAGCAGTTTGCTAACTCTGTTTTTGTGGAATCAGCAATAGGATACTTGGGATCACATTGAAGCCTATGGTGACAAAGGAAATATCCTCAGACAGAAACCAAAAGGAAGCTTTCTGAGAAACAAACATGTGATGTTCAATTCATCTCACAGCTTTACACCTTTCTTTTGATGGAGCAGTTTGCTAATGCTATATTTGTGGAATCTGCAAAGAGATATTCGCAAGTGCATAGAGGCCTATGGTGAACAAGGAAATACTTTCAGACAAACACTAGAAAGAATGTTTCTGAGAAACTGCTTTGTGATTTCTGAATTCATCTCACAGAGTTACACGATACTGTTCATGTATCAGTTTGGTAGCAGTGTTTTTGGGGAATCTGAGGTAGGATACTTTGGATTGCATTGAAGCCTATGGTGATAAAGGAAATATCCTCAGATAAAATGACTTTTTACAATGTTCTTTTCATAGAGCAGTTTGATAATGCTGTTTTCATGTAATCTGCAATAGGATGTTTGGGAGCACATTGAAGCCTGTGGTGACAAGGATATATCCTCAAATAAAAACCAAAAAGTAGTCTTCTGAGAAACTGCTTTGTGATACGTGAATTCATCTCACAGAGTTACATTGCTCTTTTCACTGAGCAGTGTGCTAACACTGTTTTACTGGAATTTGCAATGAGATATTTCGGAGTGCATTGAATTGTATGATGATAAATGAAATATTCCCCAACAAGAAACAAAAAGCAGCTTTTTGTGAAACCACTTTGTGATGTGGGAATTTATTGCACAGTGTTGCACCCTTCTTTCCATGGTGCAGTTTGGTAGCACTGTATTTTAGGGAATCTCAGAAGGGATATTTTGGATCGCATTGAAGCCTATGGTGACAAAGGAAATATCCTCAGATAAAAACTAGAAAGAATCTTTCTGAGAAACATTTTTGTGAGATGTGTATTCATCTCATAGAGTAACACCTTTCTTTTCTAGGAGCAGTTTGCTAACGCTGTTTTCGTAAAATATATGAAGGGATATTTTGGAACGAGTAAAGGCCTATGGTGAAAAAGGAAATATTCTCATATAAAAACCAGAAATAATCTTTCTGAGAAACTGCTTTGTGACATCTGACTTCGTCTCACAGAGTTACAACACCCTTTTCATGGGGCAGATTGGTAGCACTCTTTTTAGGGGATCTGAGTAGAGATATTTTTAATTGCATTGAGGCCTGTGGTGACAAAGGAAATATCCTCAGATAAAACCTAGAAGAAAGCTTTCTGAGAAAGCTCTTTGTAATGTGTGAATTCATCTCACAGAGTTACACCTTTTCTTTCTTTTTTTTTAATTTTATTTTTTTATTATACTTTAAGTTCTAGGGTAAATGTGCATAATGTGCAGGTTTGTTAAATATGTATATATGTGCCATGTTGGTGTGCTGCACCCATCAACTCATCAGCACCCATCAATTCATCATTTATATCAGGTATAACTCCCCAATGCAATCCCTCCCCCCTCCCCCTTCCCCATGATAGGCCCCAGTGTGTGATGTTCCCCTTCCCGAGTCCAAGTGAGCTCATTGTTCAGTTCCCACCTATGAGTGAGAACATGCGGTGTTTGGTTTTCTCTTCTTGTGATAGTTTGCTAAGAATGATGGTTTCCAACTGCATCCATGTCCCTAAAAAGGAGGCAAACTCTTCCTTTTTTATGGCTGCATAGTATTCCATGGTGTATATGCGCCACATTTTCTTAATCCAGTCTGTCACTGATGCACATTTGGGTTGATTCCAAGTCTTTGCTATTGTGAATAATGTGGCAATAAACATACGTGTGCATGTGTCTTTGTAGTAGCATAATTTATAATCCTTTGGGTATATACCCAGTAGTGGGATGGCTGGGTCATATGGTACATCTAGTTCTAGATCTTTGAGGAATTGCCATACTGTTTTCCATAACGGTTGAACTAGCTTACAATCCCACCAACAGTGTAAAAGTGTTCCTATTTCTCCACATCCTCTCCAACACCTGTTGTTTCCTGATTTTTTAATGATTGCCATTCTAACTGGTGTGAGATGGTATCTCATTGTGGTTTTGATTTGCATTTCTCTGATGGCGAGTGATGATGAGCATTTTTTCATGTGTCTGTTGGCTGTGTGAATGTCTTCTTTTGAGAAATGTCTGTTCATACCCTTTCCCCACTTTTTGATGGGGTTGTTTGTTTTTTTCTTGTATATTTGTTTGAGTTCTTTGTAGATTCTGGAAATTAGCCCTTTGTCAGATGAGCAGATTGCAAAAATTTTCTCCCATTCTGTAGGTTGCCTGTTCACTCTGATGGTAGCTTCTTTTGCTGTGCAGAAGCTCTTTAGTTTAATTAGATCCCATTTGTCAATTTTGGCTTTTGCTGCCATTGCTTTTGATGTTTTAGACATGAAGTCCTTGCCCATGCCTATGTCCTGAATGGTACTACCTAGATTTTCTTCTAGGGTTTTGATGGTATTAGGTCTAACATTTAAGTCTCTAATCCATCTTGAATTAATCTTCGTATAAGGAGTAAGGAAAGGATCCAGTTTCAGCTTTCTACTTATGGATAGCCAATTTTCCCAGCACCATTTATTAAATAGGGAATCCTTTCCCCATTTCTTGTTTTTGTCAAGTTTGTCAAAGATCAGATGGTTGTAGATGTGTGGCATTATTTCTCAGGACTCCGTTCTGTTCCATTGGTCTATATCTCTGTTTTGGTACCAGTACCATGCTGTTTTGGTTACTGTAGCCTTATAGTATAGTTTGAAGTCAGGTAGCGTGACGCCTCCGGCTTTGTCCTTTTGACGTAGGATTGTCTTGGCAATGCGGGCTCTTTTTTGGTTCCATATGAACTTTAAAGCAGTTTTTTCCAATTCTGTGAGGAAACTCATTGGTAGCTTGATGGGGATGGCATTGAATCTATACATAACCTTGGGCAGTATGGCCATTTTCACGATATTGATTTTTCCTATCCATGAGCATGGTATGTTCATCCATTTGTTTGTGTCCTCTTTGATTTCACTGAGCAGTGGTTTGTAGTTCTCCTTGAAGAGGTCCTTTACATCCCTTGTAAGTTGGATTCCTAGGTACTTTATTCTCTTTGAAGCAATTGTGAATGGAAGTTCATTCCTGATTTAGCTCTCTGCTTGTCTGTTACTGGTGTATAAGAATGCTTGTGATTTTTGCACATTAATTTTGTATCCTGAGACTTTGCTGAAGTTGCTTATCAGCTTAAGAAGATTTTGGGCTGAGATGATGGGGTTTTCTAAATACACAATCATGTCATCTGCAAACAGGGACAATTTGACTTCTTCTTTTCCTAACTGAATACCCTTGATTTCTTTCTCTTGCTTGATTGCCCTAGCCAGAACTTCCAACACTATGTTGAATAGGAGTGGTGAGAGAGGGCATCC
>NW_022313569.1:0-1204 GCF_002776525.5 Piliocolobus tephrosceles
TAATAATAGTAAATAAAATGTAATAATAGTAAATAAAAAAGTTCTATATATTTTGTTATTATACAATATATGCAATCATGAAAATCGTATATAAGCGTTTTTGCTAGTGCTTAAATAAATGATACATATATCCTGTATATACATTATAGATACGTAAATATTCATTTTAGTAGATATAATTATTAACCAGTATGATTAGTTTTACTGCTTTTAATTATACCGTAAGTTTTTACATAGCTTAATATGAATATGAAAATTTTATCATTTGCTTTTAAAGTTATTATAACTAAAAGAAAATAAAAAATTGATTGAACGGATATGTATACAAAATCATAAACGAATGATAGAGTATGTACACATTTATCTATTTATTTAAAATTAAATATTATAAAGTGCTTTAAACATATTATAATATTATTATGTGTCCCATAACATCGAATAAAATATATGCATTTGGAAATTAATAAAAAAGTGCATTTTAATGAACACATTTCTTATATAATTTTTTCACGCAGTTAACTATTTTATGTAACCTACATTTTTATTAATTTTTTTATTTTTTACATTATGACATAATGCATGCAACCCACAATTTTTATTATATTTTTATTTTCCATACCAAGAAATGACAGAGATAATATATCATGAAATGTATGTTACATATATATATATATATATATATATATATTTATAGCTGATATGCCCAAGCATATTATAATGCAGTGTATAAGATATTTATAGCATATATATGTTTTATGGGCTATGTATCATTTTGTAAAATAAACAATATACTAGTCATACTAGTTTTATAATTACATTTTATACATGGATGCAATAATTAAACATAGGTATTAGAAAAAGTCTTTTAATAATAAAAAAAAAAAAAGAAGCGAAAAAAAGGCGAAAAAAACAAAAAGAAATATTAATGATAAACTCATATTTTGTAAGATGGTTTTTTCAGGTATTTATATTTACACTATCCTGCGTATATTTTGAAAACAAAAGTTTGCTTTTTAAGGTTATATGCTATTTAATAAATCAATAAATAAAATAAGCAAACAAAAACTTTATTGTTCATTTTAGCTGTGAAATGCAGATAACTTTTATCTGTATTGTTATATATATTACCGCTTATTACGTTTGATACTTTGAAAAAAACATAAATCAACAACAAATTTCGTAAAATATTATGTATAAACATTTG
>NW_022313572.1:0-1833 GCF_002776525.5 Piliocolobus tephrosceles
CCTCACAGTCAAATATCATCACGATGGTCTCAATCTTCTTCCCCAGCTGCAAGAATGAGAGCAAGAAATAGTTCTGGGGTTCAGGGTGTAGGCTTGGGAGATGGTAACCCAAGTACATGACCCCTTGAGGCTTCTTCTAGCCCCGACTCTGTCCTCAGGAACAAGTGGACAAACCAATGAATGCATTTCCCCACTCATCCATCCACCCACCCACCCAACCCCTTATATATCAGTTTACCCATTTAATTACTTGACCCATCCATCCATTCATATTGTCATTAATTTATTCATCCTCCATTTTTCCAACTGATATTTATCAAGCACTTTTTTGTGTGTGCTGGACACTGAAAGTGTAATGAATAATACCTAATAACCCACAGTTCTTGTCCTTTCAAAAGTTCACTGGCTGGCTGGGGAGATGACAAGCAACCAGGTCATTTGGATCCTGTGATAAGTGCTGTGATAGATCAGCACAAGGGCTGCAGGGATACAGAATGTTTATTTAACCCAGGTGGGGGACTCAGAGAAGGTGACATCTACGTTTCAGACCTAAAGGACAGATAGGAGAAAGTCAGGGGAAGTTGTGGGAGGTAGGTGTGTGTGGTGGGAACCAGGGTTGTTCAGACAGAAGGAATGGCAAGGGCAAAGAAAGGCTCAGAGGGAATGGCAATAGCTACCATTGTTGAGAAACATGTATTAGGCCCTGTGTGCTAAACTGCATACTTGCATTATCTCATTTTGCTTTTGCAACCATTATTTATTAATATCCCTGTTTTATAGGTGAAGGAGCTGAGGCTCAGACAGGTGAAATGACATATTCAAAACACTGAAAAAACAAAACAAAACGCATCAACCAAGAATTCTATTCCAGGCCCAGTACAGTGGCTCACACCTGTAATTCTAGCACTTTGGGAGGCTGAGGTAGGTAGATCACAAGGTCAGGAGATTGAGACCATCCTGGCCAATGTGGTGAAACCCCGTCTCTATTAAAAATACAAAAATTAGCCAGGTGTGGTGGTGTGCGCCTGTAATCCCAGCTACTCAGGAGGCTGAGGCAGGAAAATTGCTTCAACCTGGGAGGCAGAGGTTTCAGTGAGCCAAGATCACACCAATGCACTCCAGCCTGGGCGACAAAGCAAAACTCTGTCTCAACAACAACAAAAAAAGAGTTCTATTCCCAGCAAAAGTATCCTTCAAGAAACTGTCCTTCTGTGACTGTGACTTTTCAAGGCCACACAGCTGGTAAGCAACAGAGCTGGTATTTGACCCCAGAGCCCTCTGACTGCGGTTGTAGAGAACACAGGTGTGTTTCTGAGACCAATCCCCCCTGGCAGCCTCACCTGCCCCCAGCCATCCGCCCCACCTGGCCTGGGCCTCACCCTCTCTGTCTGCAGGTCACACTCATGCAGGATGTGCTCACAGTCCCTCATCTTGGTCTTGAGCAGGTCCTGCTTGGTGACTGAGAAGAGCAGCCCCTTAGGATCAAGTGGCCCAATGATGTCGTACCACATGGGGCAGCCATCACGGTCATAGCCACACAGGCCCCCAGGCATGTACTTCCGGATCACCTGGGCATGAAAAGATGCACAGAACTTGGCATTACACACCTCCCTTGAGACCCACAGACCAGGGAGCTGGAAATATAGATGTGAACAGGACAGTGTCTCTGACATCAGGACTAGCTGCATCTCTGCTCTCATCTTTCTCCTCTTACTTCCCTCTCTGTCATTTCTTGGATGTCATTTTGAATGTCCTCTGTTTCCTTCATTTCATATTTAACCACTTTGTCCTTTGAATTTTCCTGCATTTCCTTCCATCTCCATCACAAACAAT
>NW_022313574.1:0-4301 GCF_002776525.5 Piliocolobus tephrosceles
GAGAGACGACACGGACAGAAGACTGTAAATATTTTAAAATGAGAAACAATGCAAGGAAAGAATGTGATCAGTTACCATTTACACTCTCAGAAAAAACTGCTCTCTCTTTTGGGATGAATAAATAAGAATATGACATTTCTAGGCTTTTTCTTTTTTTTATATATATTTTCCTTTCTGAGACAAAGTCATGGCTCTGTCGCCATGACTGGAGTACAGTGGAGCAATCACAGCTCACTGTAGCCTGAAGCGATCTTCACATCTCTGACTCCAGAGTAGCAGAGACCACAGACACGCACCACCATACCCAGCTAAATTTTCTGTTGTTAGAGAGATGGGGTGTCTTGCTATGTTGTCCAGGCTGGTGTTGACCTCCTTGGCCTCAAGTGATCCTCCTGCCTTGGCCTCCCCAAGTGCTGCAATTACAGGAATCAGCCAGCCTGACCAACCTTTTTCTTAATCCTATAACAATTCTGCTCAATTCAGAGAAAGGATAACTACTAGTGAAAAGAAACTTGGTGAAGCAATCTGTTGATACGAAAACAAAACGGGACCAATTCCTCATTTTAAACTGGAGTTTGAAACTGTTAACATACCAAGCAAAATGACAGCTCAAATCAGGTTTTACAAAGAAGTCCAATAGACAATGATTCCAATGGTATATTCCTTTCTAGATTTTAGAAAGTCAGTCACAGCCAACTTCTCCAGTTTTGATGCCACAGACTCAAGATTCAATCAAAAGGTGCGTGCGAACGTGCCTCTCAGGGTGTGGCAGGGAACCCCATGCCCACCGAGCACGCATATGCAGAAATATTTTGCCCAAATCTATTTTCCAACATATACTTAAAGAGGTCCCAGATCTACTTTTCTCTCTCCCCACAAAGTATGTGAGGTCGAGTTTATCCTAGTATTCGATCAAAAGGCTCACGTGAAAAAGGTCACTGCGACCTTCAGGTGACCCACGCAGACCCTGGCAGACGCTCTAGCAGAAGGGACGCGGCACAGGCAGGGCTGCAGGTGCACCCTCGCTAACCTCACAGTGCAAGCACCCGAGGTTGTAGAGATTCCATTGCCAGATTTGTGGAAAACTGCATCCTAGCATCGGGATGCTCTGTGTTGCTAGAAGTACCTGCTTTAAGAGATGCTTGAACTGTCCTTACTCTACACACGAGACTCACTAGGAGATACTTTCAGATTTAGCCTAAGCACACGATGTTTAATCGGCAAATAGACATTCCACCAAATGCATTTCTCAAAGATTCCCTACCTCTTTTCACTGGGAGGGGGGAGGGGGGAATGTAACTTGCCGCCAAGGGTTGGAGACAAAGCTGTTACTGCGGACATGAGCGCTGCCCACCCCGGGAACTGCTGCGCCATGAGGCATGGCCATGCACCCTGGACGCAGGAGTAGCACAACGACGCTAGCACAGGCTGACGCCAGCCCTCTCCACAAGCAGGCCTATCCTTCCTCCTCCCTCAGCCACCAGGCTCCCTCCAGGCCTCAGGGGCTGCTGACAGGGCAGAGGCCACAACTAGAGGTGGCTCTCAACTCCACCAGGGACGGGAGCCCCGGACACTGGGAACTCTGCTGCTGCCCTTCCACGCCCACCTCCCTCTGGTCCGCCCTTCTCACAGGAGCCAGGCATGGCCACTTTGACCCTCTACCCTTCTGTGGCTCCCACGAAAACCAGTCCAGTCAGCCCAGGCTGCCTCGCACCCCAGGGATGCGCGGCACAGGCCACATGTCCTCATCCAAGCTCCTGGGGCAGGAAGGCTCTTGCAGTATTTCCCTTTCTAACTGAGCACCCCCAGCCTGGAATCCAAAGTGCTCCAAAGAGCATTTCTTGTGAGAGTGTCATGAGGGAGAGCTCGGAATGTTTCAGGTTTCAGAGCATTTTAGAGTAGGGAGACTCAGCCCCCCGCTGATGTCCGCCCCACACAATCCCAGCACACCCTCTGAAGTCCTCAGAAACAACAGATTTTCTTTCTTCAAAAATATCCCCAAGTCACAGAAACTCACGCGCAACCACCCAAAGGGGGTTGTGGACACCTGCACAGACTGGATGAAATTTAACTGTCACATTTTCCCCAGGGGACCTTTCAAGTCATTCCTCAAAACACACCTGTTTTACTGAGCTGCATTTTAAGGTAAACACACACAAATCATTTCGGCGAAACAAATGTCACTTTGGGCTGTGTGTGGTTTCTTGACTCCTGTGAATAACTCAGCATTCACCCTCACTTCTGGATAAGGGAGAAGATGCAAAGACATTTGTGAAAACAAAGACATGAAAACACGTTTAAGAAGGGTTTGAAAGGTTCCTCCTGTCCCACTGGATGGGAGAGGATGACGCCTGGAAGGTTTACTGGGGACGGGAGCACAGCCACCTCGGTGTGCCATGGACGTCGCATCGCTGAGGGGAGAGGATGATGCCTGGAAGGCTCACGGGGGTGGGAGCACAGCCCCCTCGGTGCTTTCTATACTCAGCAGCTTTAGAAATTCACTTAGAAGCAGAACACGTGAGAACCGAAACCGGAACCCCCCAACGAAAGGGGATGAGGGATCAACAAAAGCATTCGCTCATTAACAAGGAGCACGGGCATGAAGCCTCTTCCAAGAACGTGTGAAAAGTCACTCACTGGTGTTTCAGAAAGTAAGGGGAGTGTGCGATTGCTCGATCAGTTCAAGCAGGCTGCTGTCCCTCAGGCCATGAAGCCCCTGAGATGAGCCTCTCACAGGGAACAGAAGTCACTCGCATCTCTACCAGAGAAAGCCATATAAGCTGAAACGTGACCTCATGAAATCTGGGCTTCAGCCCGTTGACAACAGTGAATCTGACACGGTACATCCTTCCAGATGGTTAAGGACCCCAGCCTTTGTGGCACCAGGGACGGGTATCGTGGAAGACAATTTTTCTGACGGGTGGTTTTGAAATGCAACAGTTCCACCTCAGGTCAGGCACTGGATCCTCATCAGGAGCACCTGCGAGATCCCTCACATGCAGTTTCCAATAGGGTCCCACAGCGCCTAGGAGAATCTAAATGCTGCTGCTGATCCAAGAGGAGGCAGAGCCCAGGCGGTCACGCTCACTCCGCCCGCCACTCACCTCCTGCTATGACCCCGGTTCCTAACAGACCACGGACCAGTACACCTGTCTGCAGCCCAGGACTACGCCCTACTGGCCAGCACACACACCAGTCCAGGTGGAGACACCACTCGTGACCCTGCTGGGCAGGAAGGAAGCCTGAGGGCCATTTCCTGACCAGGAAGCCACACCCCCAACCCAAATACAGACGTTCTCCAGAAAAACCCACTGGACACTCAACAGAAAACAGAGCCACACCTGGGCAACATCACAAGACCCCATCCCTACAACACAGGAAAGAAAATTAGCGTGGCAAGCTGCTGCATGCTTGCTCCACACATGCCACCCCTTCACCCAATACTATACAGGCAATGGTATCTAGGCGCTCCATACACCCCCGAAAATACAGTCACCAAATGTCATGCGTGTACACCCTTCACATGCCCTGAAATACACACGACACTTGCTTGAACATGCTCACTCCACACACACCTGCTAAATACACTCACCACACATGCACAAACGTGACACACATGCACCCTCATTCCAGACATCACACCCCTCACCAAGTACACAGGCGGACACATCCCCAAGTCCGGAACCCGCAGACTCCCCAAACTTTGGTTTCCCCAACTGTTTCTCTCATCACATGAGATCCACACACAGGTGTCACTGACTGACATGTAACACACGGGGAGGCCCTTAGACACAACTGCAGTCACAAGTCGGCTTCATTCAGGCTTGCATCCTCGGCCCCCTGAAGCCACCTCCTCTCCCCATGGGGAGGGGGGCCGAGACCGCAGACGTCACTGGGCTTACGCATCCCCAGGCTGGCCACCCAGCCAAATCAGGAGGGCTCGGCCACGGCCGGCCCTGGAGGGAGACGGGTACTGGCTCAGCTAAGCAGAACACGGGTCCTCATTTCCATACGGCGTCACCTACGACAGCCTAAGGTGAAAGCCCGTGTTCTGACATTCCTGGGATATACAGTCCTGGAATTACAAGGGAAGCTTTTTACTTCTCCCCTCTGAACACATGAGGTCCATGGTCCCCCCGCCCCTCACCTCTAACCCTGGGAATCGGAATTGGTGACTCCTCGTCCACCTGAGGACCACCCAAGAGGACCCACACACCTGCTGCGACAGCAGCACCGCACCTGGTCCACAGGGGAGCAAAGCAAATCCCACCTTTAGACTAAAACTGGATTACCCCGACACT
>NW_022313574.1:4311-11342 GCF_002776525.5 Piliocolobus tephrosceles
GATGGTGGTAAGAGGTTTCATGCCGGCTGTTCTCCAAGGTGCAACACAGACACACCACTAACCGCGGAGACACCCCTTTGTAACGAGATGACGAGAGAAGAGAGACGATGTGGACAGAATACTGTAAATATTTGCAAAGGGGAAACAATTCAAGGAAAGAATCTTATCAGTTATGCCCTCTACACTCCTAGAAAAAACCGATTTCTCTTTTGGGATGATTAAATAAGAAAATGACATTTCTGGATTTTTGTTTTTTGTTTTTTGTACATTTTTCTTTCTGAGACAAAGTCGCGGCTCTGTTGCCAAGACTGGAGTACAGTGGAACAATCACAGCTCACTGTAGCCTAAAGTCATCTTCCCCCCTCGGACTCCAGAGTAGCAGGGACCACAGGCACGCACCACCATACCCAGGTAATTTTTCTGTTGTTATAGAGATGGGGTGCCTTGCTATGTTGTCCAGGCTGCTCTTGACCTCCTTGGCCTCAAGTGATCCTCCAGCCTTGGCCTCCCCAAGTGCTGCAATTACAGGCATCAGCCAGCGTGCCCAACCTTTTTCTAAATCCTATAACAATTCTGCCGCATTCAGAGAAAGGGTAACTACTAGTGAGAAGTACCTTGGCGAAGCAATCTGTTGATACACAAACAAAATGGGACCAATTCCTCATTTTAAACTGGAGTTTGAAACTGTTAACATACCAAGCAAAAATGATAGCTCAAATCAGGTTTTACAAAGAAGTCCAATAGACGATGATTCCAATGGTATGTTTCTGTCTAGATTTTAGAAAGTCAGTCACAGCCAACTTCTCCAGGTTTGTTGCCACAGACCCAAGATTCAATCAAAAGGTACGTGCGAACGTGCCTCTCAGGGTGTGGCAGGGAACCCCATGTCCACCGAGCACGCATATGCAGAAATATTTTGCCCAAATCTATTTTCCAACATATACTTAAAGAGGTCCCAGATCTACTTTTCTCTCTCCCCACAAAGTATGTGAGATCCAGGTTGTCCTAGTATTCGATCAAAAGGCTCACGTGAAAAAGGTCACAACGACGGTCAGGCGACCCACGAAGGCCCCGGCAGACGCTCTAGCAGAAGGGACGCGGCACAGGCAGGGCTGTGGGTGCACCCTCGGTAACCTCATGGCGCAAGCACCCGAGGCTCAACAGATTCCATTGCCAGAGTTAGTGTAAAACTCCATCCTAGCACCTGGATGCTCTGTGTTGCTCGATGTACCTGCTTTAAGAGATGCATGAACTGTCATTACTCTACACACGAGACTCACTAGGAGATACTTTCAGATTTCTCCTAAGCGCACGATGCTTAATCGGCAAATAGACATTCCAGCAAATGCATTTCTCTAAGATTCTCTACCTCTTTTCACTGGGAGAGGGGGGAACGTAACACGCCTCCAAGGGTTGGAGACAAAGCCCTTACTGCGGACATGAGCACTGCCCACCCCGGGAACTGCTGCGCCACGAGGCACGGCCGTGCACCCTGGACGCAGGAGTAGCACATGACGCTAGCACAGGCTGACGCCAGCCCTCTCCACAAGCAGGCCTATCCTTCCTCCACCCTCATCCCCCAGGTCCCTCCAGGCCTCAGTGGCTGCTTACAGGGCAGAGACCACAACTAGAGGCGGCTCTCAACTCCACCAGGGACAGGAGCCCCGGACGCTGGGGACTCCGCTGCAGCCCTTCCGCGCCCACCTCCCTCTGGTCCGCCATTTTCACAGGAGCCAGGCATGGCCACTTTGACCCTCTGCCCTTCTGTGGCTCCCACGAAAACCAGTCCAGTCAGCCCAGGCTGCCTCCCACCCCAGGGATGCCCGGCACAGGCCACATGTCCTCATCCAAGCTCCTGGGGCAAGAAGGCTCTTGCAGTATTTCCCTTTCTAACTGAGCATCCCCAGCCTGAAATCCAAAGTGCTCCGAAGAGCATTTCTTTCGAGAGTGTCACGAGGGAGAGCTCGAGATGTTTCAGGTTTCAGAGCATTTTAGAGTAGGGACGCTCAGCCCCCTGCCGATGTCCGCCCCACACAATCCCAGCACACCCTCTGAAGTCCTCAGCAACAACAGATTTTCTTTCTTCCAAAATATCCCCAAGTCACAGAAACTCACGTTCAACCAACGGAAGGGGGTTGTGGACACCAGCACAGACTGGATGAAATTTAACTGTCACATTTGCCCCCGGGGAATTGCAAGTCATTCCTCAAAACACACCTGTTTTACTGAGCTGCATTTTAAGGTGAACACACACGGATCATTTCGGCGAAACAAATGTCACTTTGGGCTGTGTGTGGTTTCTTGACTCCTGTGAATAACTCAGCGTTCACCCTCACTTCTGGATAAGGGAGAAGATGCAAAGACATTTGTGAAACAAAGACATGAAAACACGTTTAAGAAGGGTTTGAAAGGTTCCTCCTGTCCCCATGGAGGGGAGAGGATGACGCCTGGAAGGCTTACTGGGGACAGGAGCACAGCCTCCTATGTATGCCATGGACGTCGCCTCGCTGAGGGGAGAGGATGATGCCTGGAAGGCTCACGGGGGTGGGAGCACAGCCCCCTCGGTGCTTTCTACACCCAGCAGCTTTAGAAATGCCCTTAGAAGCAGAACCCGTGAGAACCGAGACCGGAATACACCAAAGAAAGGGGATGAGATGTCAACAAAAGCATTCGCTCATTAACAAGGAGCACGGGCATGAAGCCTCTTCCAAGAACGTGTGAAAAGTCACTCACATGTGTTTCAGAAAGTAAGGGGAGCGTGAGATTGCTCGGTCAGTTCAAGCAGGCTGCCATCCCTCAGGCTATGAAGCCCCTGAGATGAGCCTCTCACAGGGAACAGAAGTCACTCGCATCTCTGCCAGAGAAAGTTTTACAAGCCGACACGTGACCTCACGAAACCTGGGCTTCAGCCCATCGACAAGAGTGAGTCTGACACAGTACATCCCTCCAGATGGTTAAGGACCCCAGCCTTTGTGGCACCAGGGACGGGTATCGTGGAAGACAATTTTTCTGACGGGTGGTTTTGAAATGCAACTCTTCCTCCTCAGGTCAGGCACTGGATCCTCATAAGGAGAACCTCTGAGATCCCTCACATGCAGTTTCCAATAGGGTCCCAGCACCTAGGAGAATCTAAATGCTGCTGCTGATCCAAGAGGAGGCAGAGCCCAGGCGGTCACGCTCACTCTGCCCACCACTCACCTCCTGCTATGACCCCGGTTCCTAACAGACCACGGACCAGTACACCAGGCTGCAGCCCAGGACTAAGCCCTACTGGCCAGCACATACACCAGCCCAAGTGGAGACACCACTCGTGACCCTGCTGGGCAGGAAGGAAGCCTGAGGGTCATTTCCTGACCAGGAGGTTACACCCCCAACCCAAATACAGAGGTCCTCCATAAAAACCCAATGGCCACTCAAAAGAAAACAGAGCCACACCTGGGCAACATCACAAGACCCCATCCCTACAACACAGAAAAGAAAATTAGCCAGGCATGCTGGTGTATGCTTGCTCCACACATGCCACCCCTTTACCCAATACTATACAGGCAATGGTATCTAGGCACTCCATACACCCCCGAAAATACAGTCACCAAATGTCATGCGTGTACACACTTCACATGCCCTGAAATACACACGACACATGCATGAACATGCTCACTCCACACACACCTGCTAAATACACTCACCACACATGCACAAACGTGACACACGTGCACACTCATTCCAGATATCACAACCCTCACCAAGTACACAGGCGCACACATCCCCAAGTCCGGAACCCGCAGACTCCCCAAACTTTGGTTTCCCCCACTGTTTCTCTCCTCACATGAGATCCACACACAGGTGTCACTTACTGACATCTAAAACACGGGGAGGCCCTTAGACAGAACTGCAGTCACGAGTCGGCTTAATTCAGGCTTGCATCCTCGACCCCCTGAAGCCACCTCCTGTCCCCACGGGGAGGGGGGCTGAGAACGCAGACGTCACTGTGCTTACACATCCCCAGGCTGGCCACCCAGACAAAGCAGGAGGGCTCGGCCACGGCTGGCCCTGGAGGGAGACGCATACTGGCTCAGAGATACGGAAGACGGGTCCTCACTTCCATACGGCGTCACCTACGACACCGTCAGGTGAAAGCCGGTGGTCTGACATTCCTGGGATAGACAGTCCTGGAATTACAAGGGAAGCTTTTTACTTCTCCCCTCTGAACAAATGAGGTCCATGGTCCCCCCGCCCCTCACCTCTAACACTGGGAATCAGAATCGATGACCCCTCGTCCACCTGAGGACCACCCAAGAGGACGCACACACCTGCTGCAACAGCAGCACCGCACCTGGTCCGCAGGGGAGCAAAGCAGATCCCACCTTTGGACTAAAACTGGATTACCCCCACACTGGCAGCCTGCAGTGTGTACATATCGTCAAGCCCCCACATCTGCGGCGCCAACTGCAGGAGGAACACAAGCCCTTAGTCCCGGGTTCTCACGATGGCCTGTGAGATGAATGCTGGCACCTTCTCATCTCCCAGGGGAGAGGAGAGGAGAGAAGGCCAGGGCCAGGGTCAGAGCTGGCGCGTCAGGAGGGTCAGGGTTAAAAGCCCACCCGCCTCACAAAGCAGCCCTGACCGTTCCAGTGACTTCTAGCATCAGCCTGAAAATCTACCACAGTTACCAGTAATTCTGAGTGCTGTTCCTTCTGACGTCATAAGCAATCATTTCGTTAGAAAGATTCCGCCAAATCTGCTTTCAAAATCCTACGTTAGGAAATGTCTAATGCCAATCTGAGCTATGAAATAAGGCACTTATTTAAATGAATCCCAAAATGACTAGCACGAAGGAAGCTGTAACTTGAAGTGAAAACTATCCTCTTCATGACACCAGCCAGAATTATCTTCAATCACTACTGGTCCCATATGCTTGATGAATTTTACAGCATCATCTACAGATAGGAACATAAAACCATTAGCTGAATGCACATTTCAGCACAACCAAAGTTCTGCTTTCAGAAGCAGCACGGGCGTCTCTGGACGGGATTTTAATTGGGACTACAAGGCGCACGATGGTGGTAAGAGGTTTCATGCCGGCTGTTCTCCAAGATGCGACACAGACACACCACTAACCTCGAAGACACCCCTTTGTAACGACAAGATGAGAAACGAGAGACGAGAGACGATGTGGACAGAATACTGTAAATATTTGCAAAGGAGAAACAATTCAAGGAAAGAATCTTATCAGTTATGCCCTTTACACTCTTAGAAAAAACCGATTTCTCTTTTGGGATGATTAAATAAGAAAATGACATTTCTGGATTTTTGTTTTTGGTTTTTTGTACATTTTTCTATCTGAGACAAAGTCGCGGCTCTGTTGCCAAGAGTGGAGTACAGTGGAACAATCACAGCTCACTGTAGCCTGAAGTGATCTTCCCCCCTCGGACTCCAGAGTAGCAGGGACCACAGGCATGCACCACCATACCCAGGTAATTTTTCTGTTGTTATAGAGATGGGGTGTCTTGCTATGTTGTCCAGGCTGCTCTTGACCTCCTTGGCCTCAACTGATCCTCCTGCCGTGGCCTCCCCAAGTGCTGCGATTACAGGCAGCAGCCAGCGTGCCCAACCTTTTTTTTAATCCTATAACAATTCTGCCGCATTCAGAGAAAGGATAACTACTAGTGAGAAGAACCTTGGTGAAGCAATCTGTTGATACGAAAACAAAACGGGACCAATTCCTCATTTTAAACTGGAGTTTGAAACTGTTACATACCAAGCAAAAATGATAGCTCAAATCAGGTTTTACAAAGATGTCCAATAGACGATGATTCCAATGGTATGTTTCTCTCTAGATTTTAGAAAGTCAGTCACAGCCAACTTCTCCAGTTTTGTTGCCACAGACCCAAGAATCAATCAAAAGGTACGTGCGAACGTGCCACTCAGGGTGTGGCAGGGAACCCCATGCCCACCGAGCATGCATATGCAGAAATATTTTGCCCAAATCTATTCTCCAACATATACTTAAAGAGGTCTCAGATCTACTTTTCTCTCTCCCCACACAGTATGTGAGATCCAGGTTATCCTAGTATTCGATCAAAAGGCTCACGTGAAAAAGGTCACAACAACGGTCAGGCGACCCACGAAGGCCCCGGCAGACGCTCTAGCAGAAGGTACGCGGCACAGGCAGGGCTGTGGGTGCACCCTGGCTAACCTCACGGCGCAAGCACCCGAGGCTCTACAGATTCCATTGCCAGAGTTAGTGGAAAACTCCATCCTAGCACCTGGATGCCCGTCGACAACAGTGAGTCTGACACGGTATATCCCTAGCAGGTAATGGAGACTCAAACGTCTTCTAAAAGAAGCAGCTAGTTAGGTGCTGAGTTAAAGGGCCTCTGAAATTCAGAGCTCTGCATATGCATCCAGCACACTTTATTATGGGTGACTCCAACCACGGCAGAAGTGGCTGTGAAACCATTGCTCTCCCATTCAGGGTTTGGTTCACTGTTTCTCAGTTCATTATTACAACTCACCATCAGAGCAGCCGCACACCAATCCTCAGATGTCTACACAGAGTGGAGCGATGGCACAGAGTTATATGAACATCCGGTTGCAGACTGGGAGACCCTGGTCAGACATGAACCCAGGGAGGGCGCAGACCTCACGTTAAATCGACTCCGTGTTAACAGCACTCCCTGCCAGGCCGTTTCCTATCTGCACAGCTTCTTCAAATTCAGCTCTCGCACCTGACACCTAGGAATACTGCATAGCCCCATATGAACCCTGCACTTACCTCCCAAAATGACCCGTCATGGCCAACTACCAACTATTTCAACATATGGGAACTGGAGGGCATGTGGGCCTTTCTCCAGTCCCTGCTGCCTCCTGACGGGAAGGCCCAATGATTCCACACCCCTAGTGAAGAGCAGGTCTCTTCGGGCCCCTCAGTCAAGAAAACCCATGTTCACTTTCTCAAGACCACACCCAACCGAGTCACAAAGCAGGGCAGAACCTCGACTCTCCGTGTTTCAGGTCATGTTGAGTTTACG
>NW_022313575.1:0-11856 GCF_002776525.5 Piliocolobus tephrosceles
CCTTTTCACCCTTGGCCTCACCACTCTCCAGAATATCCCTTTGTAGATTGCACAAAAATAATGTTAGCAAAGTGCTCCATGAAAAGATAGGTGTAAATTTGTGAGGTGAATTCATACAACACAAAGCTGTTTCTCAGAAAGTTTCTTTTTGTTTTTTGCCTGAGGATATTTCCTTTTTCAATATAGGCTTTAATGCACTCCCAAATATGCTATTTTACATTCCACGAAAACATTGTTAGCAAACTTCTAATGTTTCCTTTGTCACCATAGGCTTCATTGCTATTGAAAATATCCCTTCTCAGATTCCCCAAAAAGAGTGCTACCAAACTACTCGGTGAAAAGAGGGTTGTAACATCACAAATTAATTTCTCATAAAACTTCTTTTTGGTTTTTATCTGAGGATATTTCCTTTGTCACCATTGGCTTCAATGCGATCTCAAATATCCCATTGCAGATACCACGAAAACAGTGTTAACAACCTGCTCAGTGAAAACAACATTGTATCTCTGCGAGATGAATTCACACATCACAAATCAGTTTCTCAGAAAGCTTCTTTCTAGTTTTTATCTGAAGATATTTCTCTTTTCACCATAGACCTCAAGGCGCTCCCAAATATCCTTTGCAGTTTCCATGAAAGCAGTGTTAGTAAAGTGTTCAATGAAAAGAACAATGTAACTCTGTGAGATAAATTCGCACGTCATAAAAAAACATTCTCAGAAAGCTTCTTTCTGGTTTTTATCTGTGGATAGTTCCTTTGCCACCATAGGCTTCAATGCGATCCAAAATATCTCTTCTCAGTTTACCTAAAAACGGTGCTACCCAGCTGATCCATGAGAAGAATCATGTTAACACTGTGAGTTGAACTATCACATCACAAAGCTGTTCCTCAGAAAGCTTATTTTTGGTTTTAACTGAAGAAATTTCCTGTGTGAACATAGGCTTCAATGTGCTGAAAAAAATCCCTTTCCAGATTCCCTGAAAACAGTGTGAGCAAACTGCTCAAAGAGAAGAAGAATGGTGTAACATTTTAAGATAAATTCACACATCACAAAACAGTTTTTCTGAAAGATTATTCCTAGTTTTAATCTGAGGATATTTCCTTTTTCACTATAGGCCTCAATTCGCTCCCAAATATCCCTGTGCAGATTAAACAAAAACATTGTTAACAAACTGCTGCATCAAAAGAAAGTTGTACGTCTGTAAGATGAATTCACACATGACAAAGAACTTTCTCAGAAAGCTTCTTTCTAATTTTTATCTGACGATATTTCCTTTGTCACTTTAGACTTCAATGCGATCCAAAATATCCATTCTCAGACTCCCCAGAAACAGCACTACCAAACTGTTCCATGAAAAGAATGTTGTAACTCTGGGAGATGAACTCAAACATCACAAAGCTGTCTCTCAGAAAGATTCTTTCTAATTTTTATCTGAGGATATTTCCTTTTTCACCATCAGCCTCAATGCACTCACAAATATCCCTTTGCAGGTTCCAATAAAACACTATTTGCAAGCTGCTCCATGAAAATAAAGGTGTAACTCTGGGGGATAAATTAGTACATCAGAAAGTGCTTTCTCAGAAAGCTTCTTTCTAGTTTTTATCTAAAATTATTTCCTTTGTCACCAGAGCCTTCAATATGATACAATATATCCCTTCTCATATTCCCCTAAAACACTGCTACCAAAATGGTGTTTGAAAGCGATCATGTAACATTTTGAGATGAATTAGCACATCACATAGTGCTGTCTCAGAACATTTGTTTCTATGTTTTATATGAGGATATTTCCTTTGTCACCGTAAGCTTCAATGGACTCTGAATTATCCCATTGCAGATTCCAAGAAAAGAGTGTTCACAAACTGCTCAATGAAAAGAACACTGTAACTCTGTGAGATTAATTCACACATCATAAAGCAGTTTCTCAGAAAGCTTCTTTCTAATTTTTTTCAGAGGATATTTCCCTTTTCACCTTAGGCCTCATTGCACTCCAAAATATCCCTTTGCGGAATCCTGTTAAACAGTGTTAACAAACTAATCTATGAAAAGAAAGGTGTAACTCTTTGAGACGAATTAACACATCATAAAGAACATTCGCAGAAATCTACTTTCTAGTTTTTATCTGATGATATTTCCTTTGTCAACTTATGGTTCAATGCAGTCCAGAATATCCCTTCTCAGATTCACCAAAAACAATTCTACCAAACTGCTCCATGAAAAGAATCGTGCAACTGTGTGAGATGAATTAACACATAGAAAGAAGTTTCTCAGAAAGCTTCTTTCTACTCTTTGTATGAGGATATATCCTTTGTCATCATAAGCGTCAATGTGCTCCAAAGTATCAGATTGCAGATTCCAAGACAACAGTGTAAGCAAACTGCTCAATGCAAAGAAAAGTGTAACTCTGTGAGCTGAATTCACACATCACAAAGAAGTTTCTCTGAAATTTTCTTTCTCGTTTTTATCTGAAGATATTTCCTTTTTCACCATTGGCCTCACTGTACTCCCTTTTCAAGTTCCATGAAAACAGTGTTTGCAAATTCCTGCATTTAAAGAATTGTGTAACACTGTGAGATAAATTCCCCCATAACAAATACGTTTCTCAGAAAGATTCTTTCTGGTTTTTCTCTTAGGACATTTCCTTAGTTACCGAGGGTTCAATACAATCCAAAATATGCCTTCTCAGACTCCCCAAAAAGAGTGCTACCAAGCTGCTCCATGAAGAGAATGGTGTAATTCATTGAGTTGAATTCACACATTGTAAAGCTGTTTTTCAGAAAGCTTCTTTCTAGTTTTTATCTGAGGATATTTCCTTTTTCACCATTTGTCTCAAAGTGCTAGCGAATATCCCATGGCAGATTCCACAAAAAATAGTGTTATCAAACTTCTCAAGGAAAAGAACAGTGTAACTCTGTGAGATGAATTCACACATCACAAAGTGGTTTCTTTGAAAGTTTCTTTCTAGATTTTATCTGTGGATATTCTCCACAATTAAAAGAATGGTGTAACTCTGTGAGATGAATTGACACATCACAAAGCAGTTTCTCAGAAAACTTCTTTCTAGTTTTTATCTGAGGATATTTCCTTTATCATCATAGGCCTCAATGGGCTCTTGAATATCCCTTTGCAGATTCCAGGAAAACAGTGTTAACAAACTCCTCCATAAAAAGAAAGGTGTAAATCTGTGAGATGAATTCACACATCACAAAGCAGTTTCTCAGAAAGCTTCTTTCCTGTTTATTTCAAAAGATTTTTCCTTTGTCACCATAGGCTTCAAAGCAATCCAAAATATCTGTTTTCAAATTCCCCAAGAACAGTGCTACCAAATTGCTCCATGCAAAGAATGGTGTAACTCTGTGAGATGAATTCACAAATCAGAAAGCAGTTTCTCATAAGCCTTCTTTCTAGCTTTTATCTGAGGATATTTTCTTTTTCATCACAGGTCTCAATGTTCTCCATAATTTCCCATCACCGATTCCACGAAAAGAGTGAAGTATCTTGAAATAAAACCCTGAAAGAAGCGTTCCAAGAAACTACTCTATGACGTGTGCATTCATTTCAGAGAGTTAAAGGTTACAGTACATTGCCCAGTTTGGAAAGTCGTCTCAATGAAAAGAACTGTGTAACTCTGTGATGAATTAAAAATACCCAAGGAAGTGTCTCAGAAAGTTTCTTTTCAGATTTTATGTGAGGATATTTCCTATATCACCATAGTCTTCAAGGCGATCCAAATAATCCCTTCTCCAATTCTCCAAAAACAGTGCTACCAAAATGCTACATAAAAGGAATCATGTAACTCTGTGAGATATAACTCAGTTCTTTTCATTGAGTTTGAAACAGTGAGTTCAAACTGTTCAAATCAAAGAATGATTTGACTCTATGAGATGAATACATACATCCCAAAGCAGTTGCTCCAAAAGCTTCTCTCCAGTTTTCATCGTAAGACCTTTCCTTTCTCACCACAAGCCTCCGGGCGCCCCTTAATATCCCCTCAGAGATTCCTCAAAGACAGAGTTTCCAAACTGGGCAACGTAGTGTAAGCTTTAGCTCTCTCAAATGAATGCACACGTCAGAGAGCCGTTTCTTGGAACACTTTTTTCTGGGTTTTCTTTCCGGATATTTCACTTTTTGCCATAGTCTTCAATGCGCTGCAAAATATCACCTTTTCAGTTTTACAGGAACAGTGTTCAAACACTACCTTATGAGAAAAGAGCTATAACTCCCTGAGTGGAATGCACACATCACAATGCAGTTTCTCAGAAAGCTTCTCTCCAGTTTTTAGATGAATATATTTCCTATTATCCACAGGCCTGCATGTGCTCCCGAATGTCTCCTCGTGAATCCGTCCATGACACAGTTTCAAAAGAGTGTAATGGAAAGAAAGCTTTATCTTTGTGAGGTGAATAGACATATCTATCACAAAGCAGTTTCACAGAAAGCTTCTTTTCAGTTTTTGTCTGATTATATTTCCTTTTTCACCATAGCCATCCATTTACTCCCGAATGTCCACTGGTAGCGTTTTCTACAAGCTTGATTCTCAATCCTCTATGAGAAGAAAAGTATAACACTGTGAGTGGAATGCACACATCACAAAGCAGTTTCTCAGAAAGTTTCTCTCCAGTTTTTATCTGAAGTTATCGCCTACTTCACCACAGGCCTGAACGTTCTCCCGAATGTCCCTTTCAAATCCGTCCATGATGCAGTTTCAAAATTGATTAATAGAAAGAAAGATTTTTCTATGTGAGATGAATAGATATATCTATCACAAAGCAGTTTCACAGAAAGCTTCTTTCCAGTTTTTGTCTTAGGATACTTCTTTTTAAATATAGCCGTCCATATACTCCCGAATGTCCCCTGGTAGGGTATTTCTTTTTCAGAATATTCTTAAAAGTGTTCCCAAATGTCCATTCTCAGGTTCCACAGAAACAGTGTTTTTCAGCTGCTCAATCCAAGGAATGATTTAACTCTATGAGATGAATACACGCATGACAAACCAATTGCTCCGAAAAATTCTCTCCAGTTTTTATCGGAAGACGCTTACTTTTTCACCACAAGCCTCCAGGCGCCACTTAATATCCCCTCACAGATTCCTCAAAGACAGAGTTTCCAAAATGGGCAACATAGTGTAAGCTTTAACCCTTGGAAATGAATGTACAGGTCAGAGAGCAGTTTCTTGAAACGCTTCTTTCAGCATTTTATTTCAGGATATTTCACTTTTCGCTATAGTCTTCAAAGTGTTGCAAAATATCACATTCTCAGTTTTACAGGAATAGTGTTCAAACACTGCCTTATGAGAAAAGAGGTATAAGTCGCTGATTGTAATGCAAACATCACAAAGCCGTTTCTCAGAAAGCTTCTCTCCAGTTCTTATCGGAAGGTATTACATGTTTCCTCAGAGGCCTGTATGTGCTCCCAAATCTCCTGTTGCAAATGCGTCCATGACGGAGTTTCAAAACCACGTAAGAGAAAGAAAGTTTTATCTATGTGAGATGAATGGACATATCTATCACAAAGCAGTTTCTCAGAAAACTTCTTTCCAGTTTTCGTCTGAAGATATTTCCTTTTTCACCATAGCCATCCATATACCCCCGAATGTCCCCTGGTACCTTTTTCTACAAACGGGATAACCCAGTGCTCTATGAGAAGAAAAGTGTAACTCTGGGAGTGGAATGCACACGTCACAAAACAGCTCCTCGGCAATCTTCTCTCCAGTATCTATCTGAAGATATTTCCGTTTTCACCATAAGCCTCAAAGCTTTCCCGAGTATCATTTAGCTGACTAACCTAAAACAGTGTTAGAATACTGCTCAATGAAAACAGAAGTTTAACTGTGCGGGTGGAATTCAGGTGACCTAGAACAGTTACACAGAAAGTTTCCTTCCGGTTTTTATTGGAGGGTATTTCTTTTTCAACATATTCTTAAGAGCATTCCAAATGTCCTTTTTCAGGTTCCACAGAAACAGTGATTTCAAATTGCTCAACCCCAAGAATGATTTAACTCTATTGGCTGAATACACATATTAGAAAGCAGTTGCTCTGAAAGTTTCTCTCCAGTTTTCATCGGGAGACATTTTCTTTCTCAACACCAGCCTCCGCGCTCCACTTAATATCCCTTCATACATTACACAAAGACAGAGTTTCCAAACTGGGCAAAGTAGTGTAAGCTTTAACTCTCTGAAATGAATTCACACGTCAGAGAGCAGTTTCTTGAAACACTTCTTTCTGGGTTTTATTTCAGGATATTTCACTTTTCATTATAGTTTTCAATGCACTGCAAAATATCACTTTTTCAGTTTTACAAGAACAGTGGTGAAACATTGCCTTATGAAAAAAATGGTAAAAATCCCTTAGTGGAATGCACACATCAGAAAACGGTTTCCCAGAAAGTTTCTCTCCAGTTTTTATCTGAGGATATCTCCTATTTCCAAAGAGGCCTGAATATGTTCCCAAATGTCCCTTCGTAAATCTGTTCATGACGCAGTTTCAAAACTGTGTAATTGAAAGAAAGTTTTATCTATGTGAGATGAATAGACATATCTATCACGAAGCAGTTTCACAGAAAGCTTCTTTCCAACTTTTGTCTGAGGATATTTCCTTTTTCCCCATAGCCATCCATATACTCCCAGATGTCCCCAGGGAGCTTTTTCTCCAATTGGGATTCCCCAATCTTCTATAAGAATAAAAGTATAACTCCGTGAGTTGAATGCACATGTCACAAATCAGTTCCTCAGAAATCTTCTCTCCAGTATCTATCTGAAGATATTTCCGCTTTCACCATAAGCCTCAAAGCACTCCTGAGTATACCTTAGCTGACTAACCTAAAACAATGTTAAAATACAGCTCAATGGAAACAGAAGCTTAACTCTGTGAGGTGAATTCATGTGACCTAGAACAGTTTCCCAGAAAGTTTCCTTCTGTTTTTTATCAGAGGCTATTTCTTTTTCAGCATACTCCGAAGAGCTGTCCCAAATATTCTCTCTCAGGTTCCACAGAAACAGTGATTTCAAACTAACTCTATGGAATGAATACACACATCAGAAAGCAGTTGCTCCGAAAGCTTCTCTCCAGTTTTCATCAGAAGACGTTTTCTTTCTCACCACAAGCCTCTGGGCGTCACTTAATATCCCTTCACAAATTCCTCAAAGACAGTTTCCAAACTGGGCGATGTAGTGTAGTCTTCAATATGCTGCAAAATATCACTTTTACAGTTTTACAGGAACAGTGCTCCAAAACTGCCTTATGAGAAAACAGGTAGAACTCCCTGAGTGAAATACATACGTCACAAAGCAGCTTCTCTCCGGTGTGTTACTGATGATATTTCAGTTTTCACCATAAGCCTCAATGGGCTCCCGAGTATTCCTTAGCTGACTAACCTAAAACAGTGTTAGAATACTACTCAATGAAAACTGTGCGCGGTGGACTTCATGTGACCTAGAGTAGTTTCACAGAAAGTCTCCTTCTGGTTTTTATCGGAGGGTATTTCTTTTTCAGCGTATTCTTAAAAGCGTTCTGAAATGTCCTTTTCATGTTCCACAGAAACAGTGATTTAAACTGCTCAATCCAAAGAATGATTTAACTCTATGACATGAATACACACATCACAAAGCAGTTGCTCCGAATATTTCTCTCCAGTTTTCATTGGAAGACATTTCCTTTCTCACCACAAGCCACCGGACGCCATTTAATTTCCATTAACAGATTCCTCCAAGACAGAGTTTCCAAACTGGGCAATGTAGTGTAAGCTTTATCTCTCTGACATGAATGCACACGTCAGAGAGCAGTTTCGTTGAACACTTCTTCCTGAGTTTTATTTCAGAATATTTCACTTTTTGCCATAATCTTCAACACATTGCAAAATATGACCTTTTCAGTTTTACAGGAACAGTGTTCAAACACTGCCTTATGAGAAAAGAGGTATAACTTCCTGAGTGGAATGCACACATCACAAAGCAGTTTCTCAGAAAACGGCTCCCCAGTTTTTATCTGAAGATATCTCCTATTTCCCCACAGGCCTGAATGTGCTCCCGAATATCCCTTCACGAATCGGTCCATGACAAAGTTCCAAAACTGCATAATATAAAGACAGATTTATCTATGTGAGATGAATAGACATATCTATCACAGAGCAGTTTCACAGAAAGCTTCTTTCCTGTATTTGTCTGAGGATAATTCCTTTTCCACCATAGCCATCCATATATTCCTGAATGTCCCCTAGTAGCTTTTCCTCCAAGTAGGATTCCCCAATCCTCTATGAGAAGAAAAGCATAATTCTGTGAGTGGAATGCACACGTCACAAAGCAGCTCCTGGGAAATCTTCTCTCCAGTATCTAACTGAAGATATTTCCGTTTTCATCGTAAGCCTCAAAGCGCTTCCAAGTATCCCTTAGCTGACAAACCTAAAACAGTGTTAGAATACTGCTAAGTGAAAAAATAAGCTTACTTGTGGGTCTGGAATTCACATGATCTAGATTAGTTTCAGAGAAAGTTTCCTTCTGGTTTTCATCAGAGGGTATTTCTTTTTCAGCATGTTCTTAAGAGTGTTCCCAAATGTCCTTTCTCAGACTTCACAGAAACAGTGATTTCAAAATGCGCAATCCAAAGAATGATTTAATTCTAGGAGATGAGTACACATATCACAAAGCAGTTGCTCCAAAAGCTTCTCTTCAGTTTTCATCGGAAGACGTTTCCTTTCTCACGACAAGCCTCCGGTCGCCACTTAATATCCCTTCACAGTCCCCTCAAAGACAGAGTTTCCAAAATGGGCAACGTAGTGTAAGCTTTAACCCTTGGAAATGAATGTACAGGTCAGAGAGCAGTTTCTTGGAACGCTTTCTTCTGGGTTTTATTTCCGGATATTTCACTTTTTGCCATAGTCTTCAATGCACTGCAAAATATCACTTTTTCAGTTTTACAGGAAGAGTGTTCAATCACTGCCTTATGAGAAAGAGGTAAAAGTCCCTGAGTGGAACGCACACATCAGAAAGCATTTTCTCATAAGGCTTCTCTCCAGTTTTTATCTGAAGATATCTCCTATTTCCAGTCAGGCCTGAATGTGCTCCCAAATGTCCCTTTGTGTATCCGTCCATGACACAGTTTCAAAACTGTGTATTAGAAAGAAAGATTTGTCTAATCGAGATGAATAGACATATCTATCACAAAGCAGTTTCACAGAAAGTTTCTTTCCAGATTTTGTCTGAAGGTATTCCCTTTTCCACCATAGCACTCTATGTACTACCGAATGTCTCCTGGAAGTTTTTTCTCCAAAGGGGATTCCCCAAACCTCTATCAGAAGAAAAGTATAACTCTGTGAGTGGAATGTACAAGTCACAATGCAGCTCTTCAGAAATCTTCTCTCCAGTTTCTATATGAAGAAATTTCCGTTTTCACCATAAGCCTCAAAGGGCTCCAGAGTAGTCCTTAGCTGACTAACCTAAAACAGTGTTAGAATATGGCTCAATGAATACAGAAGCTTAACTGGGCAAGTGGACTTCATGTGACCTAGAGCAGTTTCACAGAAAGTTTCCTTCTGGTTCTTATGTGAGGGTATTTCTTCTGCAGCATATTCTTAACTGCGTTCCCAAGTTTTCTTTCTCAGCTTCCACAGGAACAGTAATTTCAAACTGCTCACTCTAAAGAATGATTAAACTCTATGAGATAAATACACACATCACAAAGCAGTTGCTCCGAAGGCTTCTCTCCAGTTTTCAGCAGAAGACGTTTCCTTTCTCACCACAAGCTTCTGGGTGCCACTTAATATCCCTTCACAGATCCTTCAAAGACAGAGTTTCCAAACTGAGCAACATAGTGTAAGCTTTAACTCTCTGATATGAATGCACACGTTGAGAGCAGTTTCTTCGAATGCTTCTTTCTGGGTTTTAATTCAGGATATTTCACGTTTCGCCATAGTCTTCAATACACTGCAAAATATCACTTTTTCAGTTTTACAGGAACTGTGTTCAAACACGGCTTTATGAAAAAAGAGGTACAACACCCTATATGGAATGCACACATCACAGAGCAGTTTCTCAGAAAGCTTCTATCCAGTTTTTATCTGAAGATATGTCCTATTTCCCCACTGGCCTGAATGCGCTCCAGAATGTCCCTTCGCGAATCCGTCCATGATGCCATTTCAAAACTGTGTATTAGAAAGAAAAGTTTATCTATGTGACATGAAGAGATGTATCAATCCAAAGCAGTTTCACAGAAAGCTTCTTTCCAGTTTTTGTCTGAGGGTATTTCCTTTTTCACCAGAGCCATCCATATACTCCCGAATATCCCCAGTAGCGTTTTCTCCAAGTGGGAGTCCTCAACTGTATATGAGAAGAAAGGTATAACTCTGTGATTGGAATGCATACGTCACAAAGCAGCTCCTCAGAAATCTTCTCTCCAGTTTCTCTCTGAAGATATTTCCGTTTTCACTGTAAGCCTCCAACCACTCCCAAGTATCACTTTGCAGACTAAACAAAAATAGTGTTACAATACTTCTCAATGAAAACAGAAGCTAAACCCTGTGAGTGGACTTCCCGTAACCTAGAGCAGTTTCACAGAAAGATTCCTTCTGGTTTTTACTGGAGGGCATTTCTTTTTCAGCATATTCTTAAGAGCGTTCCCAAATATCCTTTCTCAAGTTCCACAGAAACAGTGATTTCAAACTGCTCAATCTGAAGAATGATTTAACTCTATGAGATGAATACACACATCACAAAGCAGTTGCTCCGAAAGCTTCTCTCCAGTTATCATCGGAAGAAATTTCCTTTCTCACCACAAGCCTCCAGGTGCCACTAAATATCCCTTCACAGATTGCTCAAAGACAGAGTTTCCAAACTGGGCAACGTAGTGTAAGCTTTCACTCTCTGAAATGAATGCACACGTCAGAGAGCAGTTTCTGGGAATGCTTCTTTCTGGGGTTTATTTCAGGGTATTTCACTTTTCACCGTAGTCTTCAATGCACTGCAAAATATCACTTTTTCAGTTTTACAGACAAAGTGTTCAAACACTGCCTCAGGAAAAAAGAGGTATAACTCCCTGAGTAGAATGCACATATCACAAAGCAGTTTCTCAGAAAGCTTCTCTCCAGTTTTTACCTCAAGATATTTCCTCTTTCCCCACAGGCCTGAATATACTCCCGAATGTCTCGTCATGAACCCGTCACAAATCCGTCCAGTACGCAGTTTTAAAACTGTGTAATAGAAAGAAAGTTTTATCTATGTGAGAGAAACAGACATATCTATCACAAAGCAGTTTCACAGAAATCTTCTTTCCAGTTTTGTCTGAGAGTTTTTCCTTTTTCACCATAGCCATCCATATACTCCTGAATGTCCCCTGGTAGCGTTTTCTCCAAACGTGATTCCCTAATCATCTATGTGAAGAAAAGTATAACTCTGTGAGTGGAATGCACTCGTCACAAAGCATCTCCACAGAAATCTTCTCTCTCGTATCTATCTGAAGATATTTCCATTTTCACCATAAGCCTCAAAGCACTTCCAACTATCTCTTAGCTGTCTAACTTAAAACAGTGTTATAATACTGCTCAATAAAAGCAGAAGCTTAACTGTGTGGGTGGACTACACGTGACCTAGAGGAGTTTCACAGAAAGTTTCCTTTTGGCTTTTATCAGAGGGTATATCTTTTTCAGCATATTCTTAAGAGCATTCCCAAATGTCCTTTCTGAGGTTTTACAGAAACAGTGATTTCAAACTGCTCAATCCAAAAAATGATTTAACTCTATGAGATGAATACACACATCAAATAGTAGTTGCTCCGAAAGCTTCTCTCCAGTTTTACACTGTTGGTGGGATTGTAAACTAGTTCAACCATTATGGAAAACAGTATGGCAATTCCTCAAGGATCTAGAACTAGA
>NW_022313577.1:0-1031 GCF_002776525.5 Piliocolobus tephrosceles
TAAGAAGAAAGCATGGCACATTGTAGGCCTCCTTTGGGTTCCTGAGGAAGCATATACTGCACTTAGGAATCCTGCTGAACTCGTACATTTGATGACATATCGTACTCAGCTTTGAATGAGGCCAAGAGTAAGCATAGGCTTTGCAGCAACCCCAGATTAAGATCTAAGAGGTCCTGTCATTTGGGATATATGGCCTAGTAGAGAATCACAATATAGACCTCTACTGTTCTGAAGCAAGTTACATTGGAAAAAGAGAACTAAACACCTTTCAAAAACCTGTTCCTAGTATACAAATTCATACTTGTATACACAGATTGCCTGATGATGGGACATAAACTATCTAGGTAGAAAGAACTGCTATAACCTGGCTTTTATCATACACGCCAAGTCATAGGCTGAATTGGACCAGCAGGAATCAGTTGCAGGATGTAAGTAATGCATTCGTTACCAAACAAAAGCATAGGACACAAAATGTCTGTACAGGAAGTAGCCTAGATCCCCCACATTATCTACCACTTTTCTCCTGGCTTCTTGCCTCAGATCACACATGGGAGTCCCTTGACAGAGGAGGAAGAAGTCAAATATTGGTACATGGATGAATGAACTCAGCAGCTGATGCACATTGAAAATGGATAACCGTTGTACTATAGCCTTATTTAGACATGACATAGAGAGACAGTGATGAGGGAAAATCCTCCAAGAGTGCTGAATTCCAGGTGTGATATGTGGTCTCCTAATTTGTCTGGTGGTTCTATCATTTAGGAGATATGATCCAGTGAGACCCAGGGTTTTAGAGATATCTGTGTTGGGAGAAGATATCATGTAAATTTTATGACAAGGCCTAAAGAAGAATTGCAATATAGACATATATTGTTCCACAGCAAGTTAGTTATATTGGAAGCAAAGAACTAAACACCTTTCAAAAAACTGTTCCTATTACGCCAGTTCGCCCCAGTCCTGAGGTTAGAATTTATATGGATTCACAGGCTGGTTGCTGAATGGAACTAGAAAGAGATATTGAATGATTGGGT
>NW_022313578.1:0-2772 GCF_002776525.5 Piliocolobus tephrosceles
AGTGCAGTGGCATAATCTTGGCTTACTGCAGCCTCCACCTCCCAGCTTCAAGTAATTCTGCTGCCTCAGCCTCCCGAGTAGCCAGGACTACAGGCACACACCACCTAGCTAATTTTGTATTTTTCCTAGAGACCGGGAGGGGGCCTCATCGTGTTTGCCAGGCTGGTCTTGAACTCTTGACCTCTGGTGATCCACCCATCTCGGCCTCCCAAAGTGTTGGGAGTACAGGTGTGAACCACCACACCTAGCAGAGAAACTGGAATTCTCATACATTGCTGGAGAGAATGTGAAATGGTACAGCTGCTGTGGAAGACAGTATGACAATTCTTCAAGAAATTAAATGTAGAGTTACAGTATGACCCAGATGTTTTCTACTCTTAGGTAGAAAACTCTTAGAGGAAAGAAACGAAGTCCACACAAAAACGTACACAGACTGTTGTAGCATCATAACATAATTCCTAATAGCACAAAGTGGAAACAATCCAGATGTCTACTAGCTGTTGAATGGATAAACAGTGTGTGGAATTTCCACACAATGGAATATCATATGGCCACACAAAGGAATGTACGACTGATACATGCTACAACATGGATGAAGCTTTAAAGCATTACGTAAATGAAGCAGTCACAAAAGACCACGTTGCATTTTTATAAAATTTCCCAAGAGGCCAGACACAGTGGCTCACACCTGTAATCCCAGCACTTTGGGAGGCCAAGGCAGGCAGATGACGAGGTCAGGAGTTCGAGACCAGACTGGCCAATATGGTGAAACCCCATCTCTACTAAAAATACAAAAATTAGCCAGGCGCACAGCTGTCATCCCAGCTACTCAGGAGGTTGAGGCAAAAGAACCACTGGAACTCAGAAGGCGGAGGTTGCAGTGAGCCGAGATTGCACCACTGTACTCCAGCCTGGGCAGTAGAGCAAGACTCCATTAAAAAAAACAAAAACAAAAGCCAACGATGGATACTCTCTATAATAGAGTGTTAGTTTCCCATGGCTGCCATAACAAGATACCATAAAGTTGGAGGCTCCTATCTCTGGGTCCATGGCTTTGGCCTCTGAGCCCCATGACTCTGCTCTCATGATCATCTTTCTTTTTCTTAAAGAGTAGCACGTGTTTGAAGCTGAGTAGTTTTATCAGCCTATTTTCTGTCTCTAAATTTTGGGAGTTCTTTGATTTTGTCTAGTCTCTAAACTTTCTACGATTTTGTCTAGTCTGTAAACTTTCTAGTCCAAGGTGGTGGTGTTTCTTCTCATAGAACATTCTAAAATCCTTGTGGAATTTCTGCGTATATGATGGAATTCATGGCGTTAGATGAGGTTTCTCCACAGATCTTTCCTAGATAATTTAGTCTCTTTGCCTCACTTCTGTGAGATGATTGAGGGGATTCATGAGTCCCATGTTTAATATCTTTGGCACTAGGAAAATTTGCAAGGCATGTCACACCGTTGACATTCTCTACAGAAGATGCTTTCCTAACTGGATCTCCTAGTTTTAGCATTTTGGTTTTTTCCAATGTGAATAGCCTGAGAATTTCCCAAATCATCAAGTCTAGGTTCTTTTTGGCATAACAGTTCCTCCCTCAGTTTATCTATTTTGTTGTACTTTTAAATTCTTTACAGTACCTAAATTTATCTCTTTCCTCTTTCATTTACTATAAGTGAGAAAAAGAAACAAAGCTGAGTCTTGAGTGCTTTGATTGCAAGTCTGCTCAGGTAAATGTGCAAGCTTATTGCTAATGATTCTGCCTTCCACACTGCTGTAGGACACAATCCAACTAAATTTTTGCTATTCTACAGCAAAGAACATCTTTAGTCTAGTTTCCTGTAACATGTTCCTTGTTTCCTCTGTGCCCATAGAATCACCTTTAATGTTCATGGGTTTACCAACATTGTTTATGACAGTATATGTATTCTTGAAAATAACACAGGCTTTCTTTCAGCCCCCGTTTCTCAGAGGAAGAAACCAAGGTTCAGAGAGGCCAGTGAACATCCCAAGGAGACACAGTACACAGGCAGCTGAGCCAGTGCAGCTCCCACATGCTCCCCATCTCAGTCCTACACAAACAGCCCACTTTGGTGGGCCTGGAGTCGGCCACACCAGCTCTTCTGATAGGGGTAGGAAGTAGAGATGGCAGCATGATGGGGCCTCTGGCCAGTCCGGAGAGAGAGGTTCTGGGAGCCCAATGGTCGGGGTGATAAGGCACCTGCCTAGCCCTCCAGAGGTCTCAAGTGCTGTGTGAGCAGGAGGGGACTTACCCTGTTCCCTGCGCCCTGGGGTGATGGCTGAGGAGGGGAGAGCAGGGGAGACAGCAGTGGTGGGAAGCCACAAGGGCCACCCACCCTTTGAACTCCTCCAGGGACCTGGTGGCATGGGAGTGGGTGAGGTCTGCTCTGGCTTCAGGCTGTTTCCGAAAGCATGCAGGTGCTTCAGCAGCAGGCACACCAGCAGTGCTCCTCAGTGGGCCTGAACCACTGCTAGGTGGAGGAGGAAGGGTCAGGGTTGGGAAGGGCTGCTGACCCACAGCATTCAGCCTCCAGGTCTGACCACATCCCACCCTGGGCTGGTGGCTTTGCTTCCCCATGGGAGGCATGAGCCAGGCCAAGAGTGGGACCACCCTCTGGGGTACCACTGTGCCTGGCCCTCAGTGGACGTGCCTTGCACTGCTTGGTCTGAACTACAAGCAGCTTGTGATAGGGAAGTACTTGGCCCAACACCCACACAGCCCACCCTGCGGAGGGCTCGCTAAGACACACACATCTGCAGGG
>NW_022313579.1:0-1776 GCF_002776525.5 Piliocolobus tephrosceles
GCCTGTAGTCCCAGGTGCTCAGGAAGCTGAGGCAAGATAATCAGTTGAACCTGCCAGGTGGAGGTGGTAGTGAGCTGAGATGGTGCCACTGCACCCTGGCCTGGGCCACAGAGCAAGGCTCCATCTCAAAAGAAAAAGAAAAAGAAAAGAAAAAAGAAAAAGATTACAATAAAAATTGATCACTACTCAACAATCTAAGAGTGAAAAAAGGTACAATTAAATGAAGCATTATGAAGTTTCAAGAGAATATGAAACTAGACACAAGTGGTTCATTTCCTTTTTCTTATCACCTAAAAACCTCTAGCCAACATGTTCATACCACCATGGACTCCATGATAGCCTAGAATTCAGTATGAGTGTATTCCAAACCCCAGCAATTTCTGAAAATACTAGAAGACACTCAAGGTGACATTATTAACTAAAATAGGCTTCCATTCATAAGACTACAAGCAAGAATATTACACAGATGGTCTAGTTCACACATTAGACACTGAGAACCATGTGTGCCTACATGCAACTGGTTTCAGTTTTTCAGTGCAGGGACTTCCGTAATGATGAAAACACATCGATATCTTATCCTAAGACTAAACAGAAATGGAACTACTTTTTGGTCATGTGAAACTAAAGATTTTAAAGACTGCGCTAGACTTTGAAGGGCAAAAATATCAAGTTGATAAAAATATTACTTCCTAGCTACGTAACCATGAACTCATTTCGTATCTATAAAATATGAGAAGTTTTTCCTATCTCTAACATATCAAGAGTACCTATTTCACACAGTGGCTATGATGACTAAATGAAAAGATCTATAAAGTATTTAGCATAGTATCGGTCATGCAAAACTGTTCAATAATTTATACTTCTTTTGAAGATAACTCAAACTGGAATTGATCACAAGACACAGGAAGTACAGTGACATTAATTCAAATGCTACAATCTTAGTTTTGTAAATAATCAAGATATGGGGGATTAACTAAATTTCTTTGCTGTATGAAAACTATCGATTAAATTAACATATAAATAAGATTGAAGGAGGGAGAGTTAGCTATCTGATTTCAACATTTGGCATGTACTTGGCTAACAATTCATTCCCTGTTTTGGAGAACCTGTACCCAAGACAAAGTAACTGGTCCTGGGATATTGTGGGGTCAGTAAATAGCTCTAATACAAGACAGGAAGCAGTAAGTGTTCAGACAAACATCTGATGTTTCCCTACACTGTCTAAGCATTTTATGTGTATACATGTATCATTTTAATTTATTTTTTCATAGCAACTATCCAAAAGATATGTACTGTCTATCCATATTTTAGAGTTGAGAAAAGTGAAACCATACAAGGTGTGTTTGTCACCAAACTCAGTGTTCCTTTCCCATCCTGCTGCTTCACATAAAGAGATGTAAAGTCAAAAGAGACACATTACTTTCGGTCTGGTCAGAGCAGGATGGATCAAAGACAGCTTCATGAAGGAGAAATAATTTGAGCCGTGCTTTGTAGGAGAGAATGAATTTGAATATACAGATGCCACAGAAGGAAGGTCAGCAGAGAAAACAGCATAGACAAGCTGGAAAGGAGCACATACAGGGATCAGCAGGTGGTTCCAGGATGTGAAGAGCAGAAAACAGCATAAAAAGTGGCTATTCATAGATGAGAAAGATAACCTTGGGCAACAAATCATATGAGTGTGGCTAGGCATGGTGGCTCATGTCTGTAATCCCAGCACTTGGTCAGGGCAAGGTAGCAGGACTGCTTGAACTCAGGTGTTCAAGACCAGCATGG
>NW_022313580.1:0-26336 GCF_002776525.5 Piliocolobus tephrosceles
GACCTCTTCAAGGAGAACTACAAACCACTGCTCAGTGAAATCAAAGAGGACACAAACAAATGGAAGAACATACCATGCTCATGGATAGGAAGAATCAATATCGTGAAAATGGCTATACTGTCCAAGGTTATTTATAGATTCAATGCCATTCCCATCAAGCTACCAATGAGTTTCTTCACAGAATTGGAGACAACTGCTTTAAAGTTCACATGGAACCAAAAAAGAGCCCGCATTGCCAAGACAATCCTAAGTCAAAAGGACAAAGCCGGAGGCGTCACGCTACCTGACTTCAAACTATACTACAAGGCTACAGTAACCAAAACAGCATGGTACTGGTACCAAAACAGAGATATAGACCAATGGAACAGAAAGGAGCATTCAGAAATAATGCCACACATCTACAACCATCTGATCTTTGACAAACCAGACAAAAACAAGAAATGGAGAAAGGATTCCCTGTTTAATAAATGGTGCTGGGAAAATTGGCTAGCGATAAGTGGAAAGGTGAAACTGGATCCTTTCCTTACTCCTTATACGAAGATTAATTCAAGATGGATTAGAGACTTAAATGTTAGACCTAATACCATAAAAACCCTAGAAGAAAATCTAGGTAGTACCATTCAGGACATAGGCATGCGCAAGGACTTCATATCTAAAACACCAAAAGCAATGGCAGCAAAAGCCAAATTTGACAAATGGGATCTAATTAAACTAAAGAGCTTCTGCACAGCAAAAGAAACTACCATCAGAGTGAACAGGCAACCTACTGAATGGGAGAAAATTTTTGCAATCTACTCATCTGACAAAGGGCTAATTTCCAGAATCTACAAAGAACTCAAACAAATATACAAGAAAAAAACAAACAACCCCATCAAAAAGTGGGGAAAGGATATGAACAGACATTTCTCAAAAGAAGACATTCATACAGCCAACAGGCACATGAAAAAATGCTCATCATCACTCGCCATCAGAGAAATGCAAATCAAAACCACAATGAGATACCATCTCACACCAGTTAGAATGGCAATCATTAAAAAATCAGGAAACCACAGGTGTTGGAGAGGATGTGGAGAAATAGGAACACTTTTACACTGTTGGTGGGATTGTAAACTAGTTCAACCATTATGGAAAATAGTATGGCGATTCCTCAAGGATCTAGAACTAGATGTACCATATGACCCAGCCATCCCACTACTGGGTATATACCCAAAGGATTATAAATTATGCTACTACAAAGACACATGCACACGTATGTTTATTGCGGCACTATTCACAATAGCAAAGACTTGGAATCAACCCAAATGTCCATCAGTGACAGACTGGATTAAGAAAATGTGGCACATATACACCATGGAATACTATGCAGCCATAAAAAACTATGAGTTTGCGTCCTTTGTAGGGACATGGATGCAGCTGTAAACCATCATTCTTGGCAAACTATCACAAGAAGAGAAAACCAAACACCGCATGTTCTCACTCATAGGTGGGAACCGAACAATGAGCTCACTTGGACTTGGGAAGGGGAACATCACACACTGGGGCCTATCATGGGGAGGGGGGAGGGGGAAGGGATTGCACTGGGGAGTTATACCTGATATAAATGATGAATTGATGGGTGCTGACGAGTTGATGGGTGCAGCACACCAACATGGCTCATGTATACATATGTAACAAACCTGCACGTTATGCACATGTACCCTAGAACTTAAAGTATAATAAAAAAAAAAGCTTGGAAGAAGCTTTCTGAAAAAGTTCTTTGTGAGATGTGAATTCATCTTACAGATTTACACCTTTATTTTCATGAAGCAGTTTGCTAACACTGTTTTTGTGGAATCTGCAAGGGATATTTGGGACAACATTGAAGCCTGTGGTGAAAAAGGAAATATCCTCAGATCAAAACCAGAAAGAAACTTTCTGTGACACTGCTTTGTGATGTGTGAATTCATCTCACAGCGTTACATATTCCTTTCATTGAGCAGTTTGCTAGCACTGTTTTCTGGCAATCTGCAATGGGATATTTTGGAGCACATAGAAGCTTATGGTGACATATTAAATATCCTCATAGAAAAAGTAGAAAGAGGCTTTCTGAGAAACGGCTTTGTGATGTGTTAATTTATCTCACAGAGCTATATGATTCTTTTCACGGATCAGTTTGTTAGCAATGTTTTCGGATGATCTGACAAGGGATATTTTGGATTGCATTGAAGCCTACGGCGACAAAGGAAATATTCTCAGACAAAAACTAGAAAGAAACTCTCTGAAAAAGTTCTTTGTTGTGTTTTAATTCATCTCAGAGAATTACACTGTATTTTTCATGGAGCCGTTTGCTAACACTGTTTTCATGTTATCTGCAAAGGGATATTTGGGAACACCTTGAGGCCTATGGTGAGAAATAAAATATCTTCAGATTAAAACTAGAAAGAGACTTTTTGAGAAACTGCTTTTGATGTGTAAATTCATGTCACAGCATTGCACTGTTCTTTTCATTGAGAAGTTTACTAACTTGTTTTCTTGGAATCTGCTATGGGTTACTTTGGAGCACCCTGAAGCTTCTGGTGACAAATAAAACATCCTCATATAAAAACTAGAAACAAGCATTTGGAGAAAGCGCTTTGTGATGTGTGAATTAATCTCACAGAGTTACTTCGTTCTTTTCATTGAACTGTTTGATAACACTGTTTTCGAGGAATCTGCAATAGCATACTTGGGAGGGCATTGTATCCTATGGTGAAAAAGAAAACAACCTCAGATAAAAACCAAAAGGAAACTTTCTGAGAAACTTCTTTGGTGTAACTTCAGTGTAACTCTCACAGAGTTACACTGCTCTTTTCATTTAGAAGTTTGTTAACACTGTTTTCTTGAACCTGCAACGGGATATGTTGGAGGGCTCAGAAGCTTATGGTGATAAAGAAAATATCTTCATATAAAAAGTAGAAAGATGCTTTCTGAGAAACCACTTTGTGATGTGTTAATTTATCTCAAAAAGTTACACAATTCTTTTCATTTATCAGTTTGGTTGCACTTTTTTTGAGAAATCTGAGAAGGGATATTTGGGTTCACATTGAAGCCTATGATTTCAAAGGTGTAACTCTGTGAAGTGAAAAAAAACACATCACAAAGAACTTTCTCAGAAAGCTTCTTTATAGTTTTTATCTGAGTATATTTCCTTTATCACCATATGCTTCAATGTGATGCAAAACATCCCTTCTCAAGCTCCCCAAAAACAGTGGTACCAAGCTGACCAATGAAAAGAATCGTGTATGTCTGTGAGATTAATTTACAAATCACAAAGCCGTTTCTCAAAAAAAAATCTTTCTAGCTTTTATATAATGATATTTCCATTTTCACCATATGCTTCAATGAGTTCCGAAATATCCCAATGAAGATTCCAAAAAAAACAGTGATAGCAAACTGATCAATGAAAAGAACAGTGTAATTTGGTGATATGAATTCACACATCATAAAGCAGTTTCTTAGAAAGCTTCTTTCTAGTTTTTATATGAGGATGTTTCCTTTTTCACCATGGGTCTCATTGCACTCCCAAATGTCCTTTTGTAGATTCCACGAAAACAGTGATAGCAACTGCTCCTTGAAAAGAAAGGTGCAGCTCTGTTAGATGAATTCACACATCACAAAGAAGTTTCTCAGAAAGCTTCTTCCTAGTTTTTATCTTAGGATGTTTCCTTTGTCACCACTGGCTTCAATGTGATCCAAAATATCCTTCCTGAGATTCACCAAAAACAGTGCTACCAAACTGATGCATGAAAGGAATCATGAAACTCTGTGAAACATATTGACAAAGCACAAGCTGTTTCTCAGAAAGCTTCTTTCTAGTATTTATATGAGGATATTTCCTTTGTCTCCATAAGCTTCAATGCCCTTCAAAATATCAGATTGCAGATTCCAAGAAAATAGTGTAACCAAACTATTCAATGCCAAGAACAGTGTAACTCTACGGGATGAATTCACACATCACAAAGCAGTTTCTCAGAAAATTTCTTTCTAGCATTGATCTGAGACTCGTTTTTCACCATAGGCTTCAGTGTGATCCAAAATATTCCTTCTCAGATTCCTCAAAAACAGTACTACCAAACTGTTCCATGAAAGGAATCGTGTAACACTGTGAGATGAATTAAAAAATCACAAAGCAGTTTCTCAGGAAGCTTCCTTTTGTTTTTTATTTGAGGATATTTCCTTTGTCATCATAGGCTTCAAAGCAATCCCAAATATCCGATTGCAGATACCAAGAAAACAGTGTTAGCAAACTGCTCAATGAGAAGAACAGTGTAACTCTGTGAGATGAATTCACACATCACAAACCAGTTTCTCAGAAAACTTCTTTGTAGTTTTTATCTGAGGATATTTGTTATTTCACTGCAGGCCTCAACACGTTCAAAAATATCCCTATGCATATTCCACAAAAACCGTTAGCAAACTGTTCCATGAAAAGAAATGTGAAACTCTGTGAGATGAATTCACACATCATAAAGAACTTTATCAGAAAGCTTCCTTCTAGTTTTTATCTGAGGATATTTCCTTTGCCACCATAGACTTCAATGCGATCCAAAGTATTCCTTCTCAGATTTCCCAAAAATGGTGCTATCCAACTGATTGATGAGAAGAATCGTGTAACACTGTGAGGTGAATTAACACATAACAAAGCAGTTTCTCACAAAGCTTGTTTTTGGTTTTTTTCTGAGGATATTTCCTTTGTGAGCACAGGCTTCAATGTGCTGCCAAAAATCCCTTTTCAGATTCCACGAAAACAGTGTTACCAATCTTCTCAATGAAAAGAAATGTGTATCTCTGTGATATGAATTCACACATCACAAAGAAGTTTCTCAGAAAGATTCTTTCTAATTTTTATCTGAGGATATTTTCTTTTTCACTGTAGTCCTCAATGCTCTTCCAAATATCCCCTTTCAAATTCCTTGAAAACAGTGTTAGCAAAATGCTCCATGAACAGAAAAGTGTAACACTGTGAGTTGAATTCACAAATCACAAAGAACTTTTGCAGAAAGTTACTTTCTAATGTTTATCTAACAGTATTTCTTTGTCAACTTATGGTTCAAAGTGGTCCAGAATATCCTTTCTCAGATTCACCAAAAACAGTGCTACCCAACTGTTTCATTAAAAAAATCATGTACCTGTGTGAAATGAATTAGCACATCAGAAAGAGGTTCTCAGAAAGCATCTTTCTAGTTTTTATATGAGGATATATCCTTTGTCACCTTAAGCTTCAATACGTTCCAAAATATCAGATTGCAGCTTTCAAGACAACAGTGTAAGCAAACTTCTCAATGCAAAGATGAGTGTAACTCTGTGAGCTGAATTCACACATCACAAGGCAGTTTTTCTGAAATCTTCATTCTAGTTTTTATCTGAAGATATTTCCTTTTTGACCATTGGTCTCAGTGCACTCACTTTACAAATTCCATGAAAACAGTGTTAACAAACTCCTCAATTTATAGAATCGTGTAACTCTGTAAGATTAATTCCAGCATAATAAAGAAGTTTCTCAGAAAGATTCTTTCTGGTTTTTCTCTGAGGATATTTCCTTTGTTACCCTGGGCTTCAATACAACCCAAAATATGCCTTCTCAGATTCCCCAAAAGAAGTGCTACCAGACTGCTCCACGAATAGGTCAGTGTAAATCAGTGAGCTGAATTTACACATCACAAAGCTGTTTTTCAGAAAGCTTCTTTCTACTTTTTGTCTGAGGATATTTCCTTTTTCATCATTTGCCTCAAGGTGCTAGCGAAAATCCCATGACATATTCCACAAAAAAAGTGTGTTAGCAAACTTCTCAATGAAAAGAACGGTGTCACCTTGTGAGATGAATTCACACATCACAAAGAGGTTTATTTGAAAGTTTCTTTCTAGATTTTATCTGAGGATATTTCCTTTGTTACCATAGACTTCAATGTGATACAAAGTATCTCTTCTCAGATTCCCTAAAAACAGTGCTACCAAACTGCTCCATGAAAAGAAAGGTGTAACTCGGTGAAGTGAACTCACAAATCACAAAACAGATTCTCAGAAATGTTCTTTCTAGTTTTTGTCTGAGGATATTTCCTTTTTCACTATTTGCCTCAAGGCACTAGTGAATATCCCTTTGCAGATTCCATGAAAATAGTGTTAGCAAATGGCTCCATGAAAAAAAAGGTGTAAATCTGTGAGAGGAATTCACAGTTCACTAAGCGTTTTCTCAGAAAGGTTCCTTTTGGTTTATGTCTGAGGATATTTCTGTGTCACCATAAGCATCAATGCACTGAAATATCCCATTGTAGAGTTCAACAAAACAGTGTTAGCAAACTGCTCAATTAAATTAACAGTGTAACTCTGTGTGATGAATTCACATATCACAAAGCAGTTTCTCATAAAGCTTCTTTCTAGTTTTTTCTGAGGTATTTAATTTGTCATCATAGGCTTCAATGCAATCCCAAATATCCCTTCTCAGATTCCCCAAAAGCAGTGCTACCAAATTGCTCTGTGAAGAGTATCATGTAAGTCTGTGAATTCACAAATCACAAAGCGGTTTCTCAGAAACCTTCTTTCTAGTTTTTATATGAGGATATTTCCTTTGTCACCATAAGCATCAATGCAATTCAAAATATCCCATTACAGTTTCCAAGAAAACAGTTTTAGCAAACTTCTCAATGAAAACAACAGTGTAACTGTGTCAGATGAATTCACACATCACAAAGTAGTTTCTCAGAACGCTTCCTTTTGGTTTTTCTCTGATGATATTTCCTTTGAACCATTGGTTTCAATGTGCTCCCAAATATCCTATTGCAGATTCCATGAAAACAGTGTTCACAAACTGCTCAATGAAAAGAATGTTGGAGGGGGTGGAGAAAGATGGTCGAATAGGAACAGCTCCAGTCTCCAACTCCCAGCGCGAGCGACACAGAAGACTGGTGATTTCTGCATTTTCAACTGAGGTACTGGGGTCATCTCACTAGGGAGTGCCAGACAATCGGTGCTGGTCAGCTGCTGCAGCCCAACCAGCGAGAACTGAAGCAGGGTGAGGCATTGCCTCACCGGGGAAGTGCAAGGGGGAAGGGAATCCCTTTTCCTAGCCAGGGGAACTGAGACACACAACACCTAGAAAATCGGGTAACTCCCACACCAATACTGCTCTGTAAGCAAACGGGCACACCAGGAGAATATACACCACACCTGGCCAGGGGGTCCCACGCCCACGGAGCCTCCTTCATGCTAACACAGCAGTCTGCAGCGATCTAACGGTAAGACAGCAGCGAGGCTGGGGGAGGGGCGCCCGCCATTGCTGAGGCTTAAGTAGGTAAATAAAGCCGCTGGGAAGTTCGAACTGGGTGGAGCTCACAGCAGCTCAAGGAAACCTGCCTGTCTCTGTAGACTCTGCCTCTGGGGACAGGGCAAAGCTAAAAAATAACAGGGGAAGCAGCAGAGGCCTGTGCAGATGCGAACGACTCTGTCTGACAGCTTTGAAGAGAGCAGTGGATCTCCCAACACGGAGGTTGAGATCTGAGAAGGCACAGACTGAGTGCTCAAGTGGGTCGCTGACCCCTGAGTAACCTAACTGGGAGACATCCCCCACTAGGGGCAGTCTGGGCAGTCTGACACCACACACCTCACAGGGTGGAGTACACACCTCAGAGGAAGCTTCCAAAGTAAGAATCAGACAGGTACATTCGCTGTTCAACAATATTCTATCTTCTGCAAACTCTGCTGCTGATACCCAGGCAAACAGGGTCTGGAGTGGACCTCAAGCAATCTCCAACAGACCTACAGCTGAGGGTCCTGACTATTAGAAGGAAAACTACCAAACAGGAAGAACAACTATACCAAAACCCCATCAGTACGTCACCATCACCAAAGACCAGAGGCAGATAAAACCATGAAGACGGGGAAGAAGCAGGGCAGAAAAGCTGGAAATTCAAAAAATAAGAGCACATCTCCCCCTGCAAAGGAGCGCAGCACATCGCCAGCAACGGATCAAAGCTGGTCAGAGAATGCCTTTGATGAAATGAGAGAAGAAGGCTTCAGTCCATCCAAGTTCTCAGAGCTAAAGGAGGAATTACGTACGCAGCGCAGAGAAACTAAAAATCTTGAAAAAAGAGTGAAACAATTGACAGCAAGACGAATTAATGCAGAGAAGGTCATCAACGAAATGACAGAGATGAAAACCATGACACGAGAAATACGTGACAAATGCACAAGCTTCAGTAACCGACTCGATCAACTGGAAGAAAGAGTATCAGCGATGGAGGATCAAATGAATGAAATGAAGCCAGAAGAGAAACCAAAAGAAAAAAGAAGAAAAAGAAATGAACAAAGCCAGCAAGAAGTATGGGATTATGTAAAAAGACCAAATCTACCTCTGATTGGGATGCCTGAAAGTCAAGGGGAGAATGGAAACAAGCTGGAAAACACTTCAGGATATCATCCAGGAGAACTTCCCCAACCTAGCAGGGCAGGCCAACATTCAAATTCAGGAAATACAGAGAACGCCACAAAGATACTCCTCCAGAAGAGCAACTACAAGACACATAATTGTCAGATTCACCAAAGTTGAAATGAAGGAAAAAATCTTAAGGGCAGCCAGAGAGAAAGGTCGGGTTACCTACAAAGGGAAGCCCATCAGACTGACAGCAGATCTCTCGGCAGAAACTCTACAAGCCAGAAGAGAGTGGGGGCCAATATTCAACGTTCTTAAAGAAAAGAATTTTAAACCCAGAATTTCATATCCAGCCAAACTAAGTTTCATAAGTGAAGGAGAAATAAAATCCTTTGCAGATAAGCAAATGCTTAGAGATTTTGTCACCACCAGGCCTGCCTTACAAGAGACCCTGAAGGAAGTCCTAAACATGGTAAGGAACAACCGGTACCAGCCATTGCAAAAACATGCCAAAATGTAAAGACCATCGAGGCTAGGAAGAAACTGCATCAACTAATGAGCAAAATAACCAGTTAATAGCATAATGGCAGGATCAAGTTCACACATAACAATATTAACCTTAAATGTAAATGGACTAAATGCTCCAATTAAAAGACACAGACTGGTAAACTGGATAAAGAGTCAAGACCCATCAGTCTGCTGTCTTCAGGAGACCCATCTCACATGCAGAGACATCCATAGGCTCAAAATAAAGGGATGGAGGAAGATCTACCAAGCAAAGGGAGAAGAAAAAAAAGCAGGGAGTGCAATCCTAGTGTCTGATAAAACAGACTTTAAACCATCAAAGATCAAAAGAGACAAGAAGGCCATTATATAATGGTAAAGATATCAATTCAACAGGAAGAGCTAACTATCCTAAATATATATGCACCCAATACAGGAGCATCCAGGTTCATAAACCAAGTCCGTAGAGACTTACAAAGAGACTTAGACTCCCATAAAATAATACTCGGAGACTTCAACACCCCACTGTCAACATTAGACAGATCAACTAGACAGAAAGTTAACAAGGATATCCAGGAATTGAACTCAGCTCTGCACCAAGTGGACCTAATAGACATCTATAGAACTCTCCACTCCAAGTCAAGAGAATATACATTCTTCTCAGCACCACATCACACTTATTACAAAATTGACCACATAATTGGAAGTAAAGCACTCCTCAGCAAATGTAGAAGAACAGAAATTATAACCAACTGTCTCTCAGACCACAGTGCAAACAAACTAGAACTCAGGACTAAGAAACTCAATCAAAACCGCTCAACTACGCGGAAACTGAACAACCTGCTCTTGAATGACTACTGGGTACATAACGAAATGAAAGCACAAATAAAGATGTTCTTTGAAACCAATGAGAACAAAGATACAACATACCAGAATCTCTGGGACACATTTAAAGCAGTGTGTAGAGGGAAATTCATAGCACTAAGTGCCCACAAGAGAAAGCAGGAAAGATCTAAAATTGACACTCTAACATCACAGTTAAACGAACTAGAGAGGCAAGAGCAAACACATTCAAAAACTAGCAGAAGGCAAGAAATAACTAAGATCAGAGCAGAACTGAAGGAAATAGAGACACAAAAAAACCTCCAAAAAATCAATGAATCCAGGAGTTGGTTTTTTGAAAAGATCAACAAAATTCACAGACTGCTAGCAAGACTAATAAAGAAGAAAAGAGAGAGGAATCAAATAGACGCAATAAAAAATGATAAAGGGGATATCACCACCGACCCCACAGAAATACAAACTACCATCAGAGAATACTATAAACACCTCTACACAAATCAACTAGAAAATCTAGAAGAAATGGATAATTTCCTGGACACGTACACTTTCCCAAGACTAAACCAGGAAGAAGTTGAATACCTGAATAGACCAATAGCAGCCTCTGAAATTGAGGCAACAATTAATAGCCTACCCACCAAAAAAAGTCCAGGACCAGATGGATTCACAGCTGAATTCTACCAGAGGTACAAGGAGGAGCTGGTACCATTCCTTCTGAAACTATTCCAATCAATAGAAAAAGCGGGAATCCTCCCTAACGCATTTTATGAGGCCAACATCATCCTGATACCTAAGCCTGGCAGAGACACAACGAAAAGGGGAATTTTAGACCAATCTCCCTGATGAACATCGATGCAAAAATCCTCAATAAAATACTGGCAAACCGGATTCAGCAGCACATCAAAAAGCTTATCCACCATGATCAAGTGGGCTTCATCCCTGGGATGCAAGGCTGGTTCAACATTCGCAAATCAATCATCGTTATCCAGCATATCAACAGGACCAAAGACAAGAACCACATGATTATCTCAATAGATGCAGAAAAGGCTTTTGACAAAATTCAACAGCCCTTCATGCTAAAAACGCTCAACAAATTCGGTATTGATGGAACGTACCTCAAAATAATAAGAGCTATTTATGACAAACCCACAGCTAATATCATACTGAATGGGCAAAAACTGGAAAAGTTCCCTTTGAAAACTGGTACAAGACAGGGATGCCCTCTCTCACCACTCCTATTCAACATAGTGTTGGAAGTTCTGGCTAGGGCAATCAGGCAAGAGAAAGAAATCAAGGGTATTCAGTTAGGAAAAGAAGAAGTCAAATTGTCCCTGTTTGCAGATGACATGATCGTATATTTAGAAAACACCATCGTCTCAGCCCAAAATCTCCTTAAGCTGATAAGCAACTTCCGCAATGTCTGAGGATACAAAATTAATGTGCAAAAATCACAAGCATTCTTATACACCAGTAACAGACAAGCAGAGAGCCAAATCAGGAATGAACTTCCATTCACAATTGCTTCAAAGAGAATAAAATACCTAGGAATCCAACTTACAAGGGATGTAAAGGACCTCTCTAAGGAGAACTACAAACCACTGCTCAGTGAAATAAAAGAGGACACAAAAAAATGGAAGAACATACCATGCTTATGGATAGGAAGAATCAATATCGTGTAAATGGCCATACTGCCCAAGGTTATTTATAGATTCAATGCCATTCCCATCAAGCTACCAATGAGTTTCTTCACAGAATTGGAAAAAACTGCTTTCAAGTTCATATGGAACCAAAAAAGAGCCCGCATTGCCAAGACAATCCTAAGTCAAAAGGACAAAGCCGGAGGCATCACGCTACCTGACTTCAAACTATACTACAAGTCTACAGAAACCAAAACTGCATGGTACTGGTACCAAAACAGAGATATAGACCAATGGAACAGAACAGAGTCCTCAGAAATAATACCGCACATCTACAGCCATCTGATCTTTGACAAACCTGAGAGAAACATGAAATGTGGAAAAGATTCCCTATATAATAAATGGTGCTGGGAAAATTGGCTAGCCATAAGTACAAAGCTGAAACTGGATCCTTTCCTTACTTCTTATACGAAAATTTATTCAAGATGGATTAGAGACTTAAATGATAGACCTAATACCATAAAAACCCTAGAAGAAAATCTAGGTAGTACCATTCAGGACATAGGCATGGGCAAGGACTTCATGTCTAAAACACCAAAAGCAACGGCAGCACAACCCAAAATTGACAAATGGGATCTCATTAAACTAAAGAGCTTCTGCACAGCAAAAGAAACTACCATCAGAGTGAACAGGCAACCTACAGAATGGGAGAACATTTTTGCAATCTGCTCATCTGACAAAGGGCTAATATCCAGAATCTACTAAGAACTCAAACAAATATACAAGAAAAAAACAAACAACCCCATCCAAAAGTGGGGAAAGGATATGAACAGACATTTCTCAAAAGAAGACATTCATACAGCCAACAGACACATGAAAAAATGCTCATCATCACTCCCCATCAGAGAAATGCAAATCAAAACCACAATGAGATACCATCTCACACCAGTTAGAATGGCAATCATTAAAAAATCAGGAAACAACAGGTGCTGGAGAGGATGTGGAGAAATAGGAACACTTTTACACTGTTGGTGGGATTGTAAACTAGTTCAACCATTATGGAAAACAGTATGGCGATTCCTCAAGGATCTAGAACTAGATGTACCATATGACCCAGCCATCCCACTTCTGGGTATATACCCAAAGGATTATAAATTATTCTACTACAAAGACAAATGCACACGTATGTTTATTGTGGCACTATTCACAATAGCAAAGACTTGGAATCAACCCAAATGTCCATCAGTGACAGACTGGATTAAGAAAATGTGGTACATATACACCATGGAATACTATGCAGCCATAAAAAAGGATGAGTTTGCGTTCTTTGTGGGGACATCGATGCAGCTGGAAACCCTCATTCTTAGCAAACTATCACAAGAACGGAAAACCAAACACCGCATGTTCTCACTCATAGGTGGGACCTGAACAATGAGATCACTTGGACTCGGGAAGGGGAACATCACACTCTGGGGCCTATCAAGGGGAGGGGGGAGGGGGAGGGATTGCATTGGGGAGTTATACCTGATATAAATGATGAATTGATGGGTGCTGACGAGTTGATGTGTGCAGCACACCAACATGGCGCATGTATACATATGTAACAAACCTGCAAGTTCTGCACATGTACCCTAGATCTTAAAGTATAATAATAAAAAAAAAAGCCGGTAATCTTCAAATGCTTGTTATTTTAAATATATAAATCCCTTATTTCATGCCTAGATTCTCGTCAGTATTAAAGAAAAGGATTTTTTTTCTTAGTCTTTATTTAAGGCATAGACAATGTGTGTTTAAGGCTGCATTATTTCATGATTATGCAAAATTAATTCCTCCCCATTATCTGAAGACTTAAAAAAATGAAGCACACTTGGGTCTTATTTTTAACCAATGAGTTTTAAAATTTTATAAGCACATAAATCCTCATTATGCAAGGCTTCACAATATAAGTTAATAACTTCCAATATGAAACAATTAAATGGTCCAAATTTGAATCATACTATCTTTCATTTCCCTGATGAAAAAGGAAGTAGAAATCAAGAGTAATAGTGATGAGAAATAAAAGAAACATTCATTTTGAAGTTTTCCCACCTACTGAATCACAATGCTCAAGGTAGAATCTATTTCGAGAATGCCAATATTCAAAGAGGATTGATAATACTTTAGAACCAAAAAGCGAGCTTCCAATGAAAGAACAGCTTCAGTTGGGAGAGAAATATAAAATCATACCTTTCCTTCCTCAATGTTATATATTTTCTAAAGAGTTGAGAAAGAAGATTTAGAGTTAAGAAAAGAAAATTGTATTGGAAAATAGGCACATTATCATTTGATAATTATGATGACTCATTAAAGTTGAAATACATGGTTGATTACTTGTAACATTTCTGAGATCTCAGTATATTTTTATGCTGGAATTTAAAAAATTTGAAATGCCTTCAAAATATATGTTAGACAAAAAGGAATAAAAAAAAACTTGAATTTCCTCTTGTCATTAAAAAAAAAAAAGAATGTTGGAACTCTGTGAGATGAATTCACACATCACAAGGCAGTTTCTCAGAAATATTTTTTCTACTTTTTGTCTGAGGATATTTCCTTTTTCACTATAGGCTCCTGTGCACTCCTAAGTATCCCTTTGCAAATTCCATGAGAAGAGTGTTAGAAAACTGCTCTATGAAAAGAAAGGTGCAACTCTGGGAGATAAATTCACATATCACAATGTTGTTTCTCACAAACCTTCTTTCTAGTTTTGTCTGAGGATATTAGCATTTTCACCATGTTCCTCAAGGCACTCTCGAATATCCCATTGAAGAATAATCGAAAAAATTGTCAGCAAACTTCTCAATGAAAAGAACTGTGTAGCATTTTGGTAACAATGTTGAATTCACACATCACAAAGCCATTTCACAGAAAGCTTCTTTTTGGCTTTTATCTAAGGATAGTTCCTTTGTCAGCATAGGCTTCAATGCACTCCCAAATATCCTACTGCAGACTCCACGAAAACAGTGTTATCAAACTGCTCATTAAAAAGAATGATGTAACTCTATCAGGTAATTTCACACATCACAAAGCAGTTTCTCAGAAAACTTCTTTCTAGTTTTTGTCTGAGCATATTTCCTTTATCACCATAGGCCTCAATGGGCTCATGAATGTCCCTTTGCAGTTTCCAGGAAAACAGTGTTAGCAAACTACTCCATGAAAAAAAAGTGTAAGTCTGTGAGATAAATTCACATATCACAAAGCTGTTTCTCAGAAAGCTTCTTTTTGGTTTTTCTCTAAGTATATTTCCTCAGTCACCATAGGCTTAAATATACTCCCAAATATCCTATTTCAGATTCCACCAAAACAGTGTTATCAAATTGCTCAATGAAAACAAGAGTGTATCTCTGTGAGATGAATTCACTCAACCAAATCTACTTTCTCAGAAAGGCTCTTTCCAGTTTTTATCTGAGGATATTTCCTTTCACACCATAGGCTTCCATGTGCTCCCATGCATCACTTTGCAGATTCCACGAAAACTGTGTTTGCAAACTGCTCCATGAAAAGAAAGGTGGAACTCTGTGAAATAAATTCACACATCACAAAGAAGTTTCTTAGAAAGCTTCTTCCTTGTTTTCTTCAGAAGATATTTCCTTTGTCACCTTAGGCTTCAACGCAATCCAAAATATTTGTTTTCAAATTCCCCAAAATCAATGCTAACAAATTACTACATGAAAAGAATGGTGTAACTCTGTGAGATGAATTCACATATCAGAAAGTAGTTTCTCAGAAATCTTCTTTGTAGTTTTTATCTGAGGATATTTCGTTTTTCACCATAGGCCTCAATGCACTCCATAGTATCCCAATGCAGGTTCCCCGAAAAAAGTGTTAGCAAACTTCTCAATGAAAAGAATGGTGTAACTCTGTGACATGAATTCACAAAGCTCTAGGAAGTTTCTCAGAAACTTTCTTTTTAGATTTTATGTGAGGATATTTCCTATGTCACCATAGTCTTCAATGCGATCCAAATTATTCCTTCTCAGATTCTCCAAAAACAGTGCTACCAAACTGCTCCATGAAAACAATCGTGTCACTCTGTGAGATGTATTCACAAATCACAAAGCAGTTTGTCAGAAAGCATCTTTCTAGTTTTTGTCTCAGGATGTTTCCTTTTTCACTGTTTGCCTCAATGCACTTATGATTATTCCTTTGCAGATTTCAGGAAAATAGTGTTAACAGACTGTTCCATGGAAAGCAAGGTGTAATTCTGTGAGATGAATTCAAACATCATAAAGCAGTTTCTCAGAAAGCTTCTTGTTGGTTGTTGCCTGAGGATATTTCCTTTGCCACCATAGGCTTCAATGCACTCTCAGATATCCCTTTTCTGACACCACAATTACAGTGATGCCAAAGTGCTCCCTCAACAGAAACGTTTAGCTCTATGAGATAAATGCACACACCACAAAGGATTTTCTCTGAAAGCTTCTTTCTAGTTTTTATCTGAGGCTATTTCCTTTCTCACTGTATTCCTCAAAGCGTTCCCAATTATCTCACTGCAGGTTAAATGAAAAAAGTGTTAGCAAACTTGTCAATGAAAAGAACAGTGTTTCTCAGTGAGGGGAATTCTTGTATCACAAAACAGTTTCACAGAAATCTTCTTTTTGTTTTTTATCTGAGCATATTTCTTTTGTCACCATAGGCTTCAATGTGCTCCCAAATATCCTTTTGCAGATTCCACTAAAAGAGTGTTATCTAACACCTTTCTTTACATCAAGCAGTTTGATAACACTGTTTTCATGGAATCTGAATTAGGATATTTTGGAGTGCATTGAAGCCTACAGTGAAAAAGGAAATATCCTCAGATAAAACCAAAAAGAAGCTTTCTGAGACACTGGTGATGTGGGAATTCGTCTCACAGTGTTATTCTGTTCTTTTCATTGAGCAGTTTGCTCACCCTATATTCTTGGAATCTGCAATGGGATAATTTGGAGCACATTGAGGCTTATGATGTCAAAGGAAATATCCTCAGACAAAATCTGGAAAGAAGCTTTCTGAGAAACTTCTTTGTGTTTTGTGAATTCATCGCACTGAGTTACACAATTCTTCATGGAGCATTTTGGTAACAATGTTTTTGGTATATCTGAGGAGGGATATTTTTTTATCACATTGTAGCCTGTGGTGACAAAATTAATATTCTCAGATAAAAAGTAGAAAGAATCTGTCTGAGAAAGTTCTTTGTGATGTGTGAATTCAACTCACAGAGTTTTTGATAACACTCTTTTCGTAGAATATGCATCAGGACATTTGGGAGTGAACTGATGTCCATGGTGAGAAACAAAATATCCTCAGATAAAAACCAAAAAGAAGATTTCTGTGAAATGCTGGGTGATGTGTGAATTCCTCTCACAGTATTACAATGTTCTTTTCATTCAGCAGTTTGCTAACACTGTTTTCTTGGATTCTGCAATGGGCTATTTCACAGCACATTAAAACTTATGGTTACAAAGGTAATATCCTCATGTAAAAACTGGAAAGAAGCATTCTGAGAAATAGCGTTGTCATATGTTAATTCATCTCAGAGAGTTACACGATTGCTTTCATGTAGCAATATTGTAGCAGTGTTTTCAGGGAATCTGAGAAGGGATAATTTATATCACATTAAAGCCTATGGCGACAGTGGAAATATCCTGCGATGAAAATGAAAAAGATGCTATCCATTAGGCTGTTTTGTGATGTGTGAATGCATCTCACAGGGTTACACTGTTCTTTTCGTTGAGCAGTTTGCTCACACTGTGTTCTTGGAATCAGCAATGGGTTAATTTGGAGCACATTGAAGCTTACGGTGATAAAGGAAATGTCCTCAGACAAAAACTAGAAAGAAGCTTTCTGAGAAGTTGCTTTGTGATTTGTGAGTTCATCTCACAGAGTTACACCTTTCTTTTCATGGAGCAGTTTTGTAGCACTGTTTTTGGGGGATCTGAGAATGGATATTTTGCATCGCTTCGATGCCTATTGTCACAAAGAAAATATCCTCAGATAAAATCTATAAAAGAAGCTTTCTGAGGAATTTCTTTGAGATGCATGAAATCATCTCACAGTGTTACACCTTTCTTTTCATGGAGAAGTTTGGTTGCACTGTTTCTGGGGAATCTGAGAAGGGATATTTTGAATTGCATTCAAGCCTATGGTGACAAAGGAAATATCCTCAGATAAGTAGCAGAAAGAAGCTTTCTGAGAAACTGCTTTCCGATGTGTGAATTCATCTTAAAGAGTTGTTATTTTCATGGAGCAGATTGATAACACTGTTTTCATGGAATCTGCAGAGGAATATGTGGGAGCCCATTGAAGCCTATGGTGACAAAGGAAATATATTGAGATCAAAACCGAAAACAAGCTTTACAATAAGCTGCTTTGTGATGTGTGAATTCATCTTATAGATTTGCACTGTTCTTTTCATTGACCAGTTTTCTCACACTGTATTGTTGGAATCTGCAATGTAATATATCGGAGAACATTGAAGCTTATAGTGACAAAGGAAATATCCTCAGACAAAAATTCTAAAATAACTTTCTGAGAAACTTGTTTATGATTTGTGAACTCATTGCACAAAGTCACATGATTCTTTTCATGGAACAGTTTGGTAGAACTGTTTTTGGGAAATATGAGAATTGATATTTTGAATTGCATTGAAGCTTAGGGTGACAAAGGAAATATCCTCAGATAAAAATTAGAAGAAAGCTTTCTGAGAAACTTCTTTGTGATGCATGAATTCATCTCAGAGAGTTACACCATTCTTTTCAAGGGGGAGATTGCTAACACTGTTTTCATGGAATCTGCAAAGGGATATTTAGGAGCGATTTGAGGCATATGGTGAAAAAGAAAAAATATCATCAGATAAAAACTAGAAAGAAGCTTTCTGAGAAACAGCTTTGTGTTGTGTGAGTTCATCTCATAGAGTTACACCACTCTTTTCATAGAGCAGTTTGGTAAAACTCTATTTGGGGAATCTGAGAAGAGATATTTTGGATCACATTGATGCCTATGGTGACAAAGGAAATATCCTCAGATAAAAAATTACAAAGAACCTTTCTGAGAAACTGTTTTGTGATGTGTAAATTCATCACACACATTTTCATGATTATTTTCTTGGGGCAGTTTGCTAACAATGTTTTAGTGGAATCTACAATAGGACATATGGGAGTGCAGTGAAGCCTATATTGACAAAGGAGTTATACTCAGACAGAAATCAAAAAGAAATTTCCTGAGAAAGTACTTTGTGATGTGTGAATTCACCTCACAGATTTACACGTTTCTTATCATGTTGCACTTTGCTAACACTATTTTCGTGGAAACTACAAAGGGATATTTGGGAGCACATGGAGGCCTGTGGTAAAAAAAGAAATGTCCTCAGATAAAAACTATAAAGAAGCTTTCTGAAAAACTGCTTTGTGATTTGTGAATTCATCTAATAGAGTTATTACACTCTTTTCATGAAGCAGTTTGGTAGCACTGTTTTGGGGGAACTTGAGAAGGGATACTTTGGATAGCATTGAAGCCTATGGTGACAAAGGACATATCCTCCAAAAAAACTAGAAGAAGCTTTCTGAGAAACTGCTTTGTGATTTGTGAATTCATCTCACAGAGTTACACGATTCTTTCATGTAACTGTTTTGTAGCACTGTTTTGGGGGAATGTTAGAAGGGATAATTTGGATTGTGTTGAAGTGTCAAAGGAAATATCCTCAGATAAAAACCAGGAAGAAGCTTTTTAAGAAACTGCTTTGTGATGTGTGAGTTGAATTCACAAACTTACACCTTTCTTTTCATTGAACAGCTTGGTAGCACTGTTTTTGAGCAATCTGCAAAAGGATTTTCAGGAGATCTTAGAGGCCTATGGTGAAAAAGGAAATATCTTCAGATAAAAACTGGAGAGAAGGTTTTTGAGAAGCTGCTTCATGAGGTGTGTATTCACCACATAAAGATAAGCCATTTTATTCATTGAGCAGTTTGGCATCACTGTTTTTGTGGTGTCTGAGTAGGGATGTTTGGGAGCGTATCGTGGCTGATGGTTTAAATGTAAATATGCAAAGGTAAAAACTAGAAAGGAGCTTTCTGAGAAATTTGTTTGTGATGGGTGAATTCATCTCCCAGAAGTAAACCATTTTTTTCATTGAGCAGTGTGGTAACCCTGTTTTAGTGGAAACTACAAAGAGATATTCGGAGAATAGAGAAGCCTATGGTGAAAAAGAGAATACCTCAGATAAAAGCTAGAAAGAAACTTTCTGAGAAACTTCTTTGTGATGTGTGAATTCATCTCACACAGTTACATCATTCTTTTCCTTGAGGAGTTTACTAATACTTTTTTATGGAATTTGCGATATATTCCAGAGAGCAATGAGGGCTATGGGGAAAAAGGAAATATCCTCAGATGAAAACTAGAAAGAAGCATTCTGAGAAACTTATTTGGATGTGTGAATTCATATCACAGAGGTACACTGTTGTTTTCATTGAGCAGATTCATAACACTGTTTTCATGGAATCAGAAATAGGATATTTGGGAGTGCATTGAAGTCTATGGCGACAAAGGACATATCCTCAGAGAAAAACCGAAAAGAAGCTTTCTGAGAAACTGCTTGGTGATGTGTGAATTCATCTCACAGGTTTACACATTTCTTTTCATGAAGCAGTTTGCTAACACTGTTTTCGTGGAATCCACAAAGGGATATTCAAGAACACATTGAGGTCTATGGTGGAAAAGGAAATATCCTCAGACAAAAAATAGAAAGAATCCTTCTGACAAACTGCTTCATGATGGGTGAATTCATCTCTCAGAGTTACACCTTTCTTTTCATTGAACAGTTAAGTAGCGCTGTTTTTGGGGATTTGCAAAGGGATTTCTGGGAGTTCATAGAGGCCTATGGTGAAAAAGGAAATATCTTCATTTAAAAACTGGAGAGCAGGATTTTGAGAAGCTGTTTTGTGATGTGTGTATTCACTTCATGAAGATAAATCATTTTGTTGATTGAGCATTGTGGTCTCACTGTTTTTGTGGTGTCTGAATAGGGATATTAGGGAGGACATTGAGGCTCATGCTGGAAAAATAAACATGCAAAGATAAAAACTAGAAAGGAGCTTCCTGAGAAATTTCTTTGTGATGAGTGATTTCATCTCCCAGAGGTAAACTATTGTTTTCATTGAACAGTTTGGTAACCCTGTTTTAGTGGAATCTACAAAGGGGTATGCAGAGCACAGAGAAGCCTATGGTGAAAAAGGAAATACCCTCAGATAAAAACTAGAAAGAAATTTTCTGAGAGACTGTTTTGTGATTGTTGAATTCATCTCACAGAGTTAAATCTTCTTTTTCATTGAGCAATTTGGTAACACCGTTAAGGTGGAATATGCAAAGGGATATTTGGGAGCAGATACAGGCCAAGTTTGAAACAGGTAATACCGTCAGGTAAAAACTGGAGAGAAAGTTTCTGATAACTCCTTTGAGAAGTGTGCATTCATCTCATAGAGTAAAGCTTTCTGTTGAGAGAGCAGTTTGGTATCATGGTTTTTGTGGTGTATAAGGGATATTTGGGAGCACATGGAAGCCAATGGTGTAAAAGGAAATACCTGAGATAAATACTAGAAAGAAGTTTTCTGAGAAATTTATTTGTGATGGGTGAATTCATCACACAGATTAAATTTTGTTTTCTTTGAGCAGTTTGGTAGCACTGTTTTTATGGAAACTGCAAAGGGATATTTGGGAGCCCATAGAAGCGTAAAGTGAAAAAAGAAAATTCTCCGGGTAAAAACTGGAGAGAAGTTTTTGGAGATACTCCTTTGTTATATGTGTATTCATCTTAAAGAGCTAAACATTTCTGTTGAGGGAATACTTTGGCATCACTGTTGATGTGGTGTCTGAGAAGGAATATTTTGGAGTGCATTGAAGCCTATGGTGACAAAGGAAATATCCTGATAAAATCGAGAAGGAAGCTGTCTGAGAAAGATCTTTGTGAAGTGTGAATTAATCTCGCAGTGTTACACCATTCTTTTCATGGAGCAGTTTGCTAACACTGTTTTCACAGAATGTGCAAAGGAATATTTTGGAGCACATTGTAGCTTATTTTGACAAAGGAAATACCTCATCCAAAACTAGAAAGAAGCTTTCTGAGAATCTGCTTTCTGACTTGGGATTTCATCTCACAGAGTTACACAATTCTTTTCAAAGCACAGTTTGGTAGCAGTGTTTCTGGGGTATCTGAGAAGGGATATTTGATGGCATTGAAGTCTGTGGTGACAAAGGAAATATACTCTGATAAAAATCGTAAATAATTTTCTGAGAAGCTACTGTGAAATGTGGGAATTCATCTCACAGTGTTGCACCTTTCTTTTCATGGATCAGTTTGCTAACACTGTTTTTGTGGAATCTGCAAAGGGATATATGGGAGTGCATTGAGGCCTATGGTGAATAAGGAAATATCCTTAGATATATACTGGGAAGAACTTTCCTAAGAAACTGCTTTGTAATATGTGAATTCATCTCAAAGAGTTACAATGTTGTTTTCATTTTGCAGTCTGCTAACACTGTTTTCTTGGAATCTGCAAAGGAATATTATGCAGCACATAGAAGCTTACAGTGACTAAGGAAATATCTTCACATAAAAACTAGAAACAAGCTTTCTGAGAAACCGCTTTGTGATGTCTTAATTCATCTCGCAGACTTACATGATTCTTTTAATGGATCAGTTTGGTAGCACTGTGTTGGGGAAACTGAGAAGGTATATTTTGGATCACATTGAAGCCTATGGTGACAAAGGAAATATACTCAGATAAAAACTAGAAAAAGGCTTTCTGAGATAGTTTTTTGTGATGTGTGAATTCTTTTCAGTGAGTTACACCATTCTTTTCAATGAGCAGGTTGCTAACACTGTTTTCATGGAATCTGCAGTAAGATATTTGGGAACGCATTAAAGCCAATGATGACAAAGAATGTATAATCAGTTAAAAACCAAATGGAAGCTTTCTGATAAACTGCTTTGTGATGTGTGAACTCATCTCACAGACTTACACTGATCTTTTCATTGAGCTGTTTGCTCACACTGTTTTCTTGGAATTTGCAACTAGATATTTTAGAGCACAGTGAAGCATATGGTGACAAAGGAAATATCCTCAGAAAGAAGCTTGAAAGAAGCTTTTTGAGAAACTGCTTTGTGATATGTGAATCCATCTCACAGAGTTACATGATACTTTACATGCAGCAGTTTGGTTGCACTGTTTTTGGGGAATGTGAGAAGTGATATTTTGGATTGTTTTGGATATTTAGCACATTAAAGCCTATGGTGACAAAGGAAATATCCTCAGATAAAAACTAGAAAGAAGCTTTCTCAGAAACTTATTCATGATGTGTGAATTCATCTCACAGAGTTTCACCTTTTGTTTCATGGAGCAGTTTGCTAACAGTGTTTTCCTGGAATCTGCAAAGGGATATTTATGAGTGCATTGAGTCCTATAGTGAAAAAGGAATTATCCTTAGATAAAAACTAGAAAGAAGCTCTGTGAGAAACTGCTTTGAGATGTTTGGATTCATCTCACAGGGTTACACTGTTCCTTTCAGTGAGAAATTTTCTAACACTGTTTACTTGGAATGGGATATTTCAGAGTGCATTGAAGCTTAGGGTGACAAAGGACATATCATCATATTAAAACCAGAAAGACACTTTCTGAGAAACTGCTTTATGATGTGTGAATTCATCTCCCAGTTTTACACGATTATTTTCATTGATCAGTATGGTAGCACTGTTTTTGGGGAATCTTAGAAGGGATATTTTGGGTCACATTGAAGCCTATGATGACCAAGGAAATATCCTCATATAAAAACTAGAAAGAAAGATGGCAGAATAGGAACAGCTCCAGTCTCCATCACCCAGCGTGAGCGACACAGAAGACCGGTGATTTCTGCATTTTCAACTGAGGTACTGGGGTCATCTCACTCGGGAGTGCTGGCCAATCAGTGCTGGTCAGCTGCTGCAGCCTGACCAGCGAGAGCTGAAGCAGGGCGAGGCATTGACTCACCTGGGAAGTGCAAGGGGGAAGAGAGTCCCTTTTCCTAGCCAGGAGAACTGAGACACACAATACCTGGAAAATCGGGTAACTCCCACCCCAATACTGTGCTGTAAGCATACCGGCACACCAGGAGAATATATCCCACCACTGGACAGGAGGGTCCCATGCCCACGGAGCCTCGTCTTTGCTAACACAGCAGTCTGCGGCAATCTAACCGCAAGGCAGCAGCGAGGCTGGGGGAGGGGCGCCCGCAATGGCTGAGGCTTAAGTAGGTAAACAAAGCCACTGGGAAGCTCGAAATGGGTGAAGCTCACAGCAGCTCAAGGAAACCTGCCGGTCTCTGTAGACTCTGCCTATGGGGACAGGCCACAGCTAAAGCAGCAGAGGCCTGTGCAGACGCGAACGACTCTGTCTGACAGCATTGAAGAGAGCAGTGGATCTCCCAGCATGGAGGTTGAGATCTGAGAAGGGGCAGTCTGCCTGCTCAAGTGGGTCCCTGACCCCTGAGTAGCCTAACTGGGAGACATCCCCCACTAGGGGCAGTCACCCCACACCGCACAGGGTGGAGTACACCCCTGAGAGGAAGCTTCCAAAGCAAGAAACAGACAGGTGCACTCGCTGTTCGGCAATATTCTATCTTCTGCAACCTCTGCTGCTGATACCCAGGCAAACAGGGTCTGGAGTGGACCTCAAGCAATCTCCAACAGACCTATAGCTGAGGGTCCTGACTGTCAGAAGGAAAACTATCAAACAGGAAGGAAACCTATACCAAAACCTCATAAGTACGTCACCATGATCAAAGACCAGAGACAGAAAAAACCACAAAGATGGGGAAAAAGCAGGGCAGAAAAGCTGGGAATTCGAAAAATAAGAGCACATCTCCCCCTGCAAAGGAGCACAGCCCATTGCCAGCAACGGATCAAAACTGGTCAGAGAATGACTTTGACGAGATGAGAGAAGAAGGCTTCAGTCCATCAAACCTATCAGAGCTAAAGGAGGAATTACATACCCAGCGCAAAGAAACTAAAAATCTTGAAAAAAGAGTGGAAGAATTGACAGCTAGACGAATTAATGCAGAAAAAGTCATAAATGAAATGACAGAGATGAAAACCATGACACGAGAACTACGTGACAAATGCACAAGCTTCAGTAACCGACTCGATCAACTGGAAGAAAGAGTATCAGCGATGGAGGATCAAATGAATGAAATGAAGCGAGAAGAGAAACCAAAAGAAAAAAGAAGAAAAAGAAATGAACAAAGCCTGCAAGAAGTATGGGATTATGTAAAAAGACCAAATCAACGTCTGATTGGGGTGCCTGAAAGTGAGGGGGAAAATGGAACCAAATTGGAAAACACTCTTCAGGATATCATCCAGGAGAACTTCCCCAACATAGCAGGGCAGGCCAACATTCAAACTCAGGAAATACAGAGAACGCCACAAAGATACTCCTCCAGAAGAGCAACTCCAAGACACATAATTGCCAGATTCACCAAAGTTGAAATGAAGGAAAAAATCTTAAGGGCAGCCAGAGAGAAAAGGTCGGGTAACCCACAAAGGGAAGCCCATCAGACTGAGACCAGATCTCTCGGCAGAAATTCTACAAGCCAGAAGAGAGTGGGGGCCAATATTCAACGTTCTTAAAGAAAAGAATTTTAAACCCCGAATTTCATATCCAGCCAAACTAAGTTTCATCACTGAAGGAGAAATAAAATCCTTTGCAGATAAGCAAATGCTTAGAGATTTTGTCACCACCAGGCCTGCCTTACAAGAGACCCTGAAGGAAACCCCAAACATGGAAAGGAACAACCGGTACCAGCCATTGTAAAAACATGCCAAAATGTAAAGTCCATCGAGGCTAGGAAGAAACTGCATCAACTAATGAGCAAAATAACCAGTTAATAGCATAATGGCAGGATCAAGATCACACATAACAATATTAACCTTAAATGTAAATGGACTAAATGCTCCAATTAAAAGACACAGACTGGCAAACTGGATAAAGAGTCAAGACCCATCAGTCTGCTGTATTCAGGAGACTCATCTCACATGCAGAGACATACATAGGCTCAAAATAAAGGGATGGAGGAAGATCTACCAAGCAAATGGAGAGCAAAAAAAAAGCAGGGGTTGCAATCCTAGTGTCTGATAAAGCAGACTTTAAACCATCAAAGATCAAAAGAGACAAAGAAGGCCATCACATAATGGTAAAGGGATCAATCCAACAGGAAGAGCTAACTATCCTAAATATATATGCACCCAATACAGGAGCACCCAGATTCATAAAGCAAGTCCTTAGAGACTTACAAAGAGACTTAGACTCTCATATAATAATAATGGGAGACTTCAACACTCCACTGTCAAGATTAGACAGATCAAAGAGACAGAAAGTTAGCGAGGATATCCAAGAATTGAACTCATCTCTGCACCAAGCGGACCTAATAGACATCTATAGAACTCTCCACCCCAAGTCAACAGAATATACATTCTGCTGAGCACCACATCGCAACTATTCCAAAATTGACCACATAATTGGAAGTAAAGCACACCTCAGCAAATGTAAAAGAACAGAAATTATAACAAACTGTCTCTCTGACCACAGTGCAATCAAACTAGAACTCAGGACTAAGAAACTCAATCAAAACCGCTCAACTACATGGAAACTGAACAACCTGCTCCTGAATGACTACTGGGTACATAACGAAATCAAAGCAGAAATAAAGATGTTTTTCGAAAAAAATGGGAAAAAAGATACAACATTCCAGAATCTCTGGGACACATTTAAAGCAGTGTGTAGAGGGAAATTTATAGCACTGCATGCCCACAAGAGAAAGCTGGAAAGATCTAAAATTGACACTCTAACATCACAATTAAACGAACTAGAGAGGCAAGAGCAAACACATTCAAAAGCTAGCAGAAGGCAAGAAATAACTAAGATCAGAGCAGAACT
>NW_022313580.1:36336-94598 GCF_002776525.5 Piliocolobus tephrosceles
GACTGCCCCTAGTGGGGGATGTCTCCCAGTTAGGCTACTCAGGGGTCAGGGACCCACTTGAGCAGGCAGACTGCCCCTTCTCAGATCTCAACCTCCGTGTTGGGAGATCCACTGCTCTCTTCAAAGCTGTCAGACAGAGTCATTCGCGTCTGGACAGGCCTCTGCTGCTTTAGCTGAGCCCTGTCCCCAGAGGCGGAGTCTACAGAGACAGGCAGGTTTCCTTGAGCTGCTGTGAGCTCCACCCAGTTCGAGCTTCCCAACGGCTTTATTTACCTCCTTAAGCCTCAGCGATGGCGGGCGCCCCTCCCCCAGCCTCGCTGCTGCCTTGCGGTTAGATTGCCGCTGACTGCTGTGTTAGCAAGGAGGGTGGCTCCGTGGGCGTGGGACCCTCCCGGCCTGGTGTGGGATATAATCTCCGGTGTGCCAGTGTTACAGCGCAGTATTGGGGTGGGAGTTACCCGATTTTCCAGGTATTGTGTGTCTCAGTTCCCCTGGCTAGGAAAAGGGACTCCCTTTCCCCTCACACTTCCCAGGTGAGGTGATGCCTCACCCTGCTTCAGCTCTCTCTGGTCGGGCTGCAGCAGCTGACCCGCACCGATTGTCCGGCACTCCTGAGTGAAATGACCCCAGTACCTCAGTTGAAAATGCAGAAATCACCAGTCTTCTGTGTCGCTGGCGCTGGGAGATGGAGACTGAAGCTGTTCCTATTCGGCCATCTTGCTCCGCCCCCTCTCTAGTTTTTGTCTGCGGACATTTCCTTTGTCACTATAAGCTTCAATGCCCTCCAAAATATCCTACTGCAGATTCCATGTAAACAGTGTTATTAAACTGTTCAATGAAAAGAATGGTGTGACACTGTGATATGAATTTACACATTCCAAAGCAGTTTCTCAGTAAGCTTCTTTCTATTTTTTATCTGGGGATATTTCCTTTTTCACTATGGGCCTCAATGTGCTTCCAAATGTCACTTTGCAGATTCCACGAAAACAGTTTTAGCAATCTGCTCTATGAAAAGAAAGGTGTAATTCGGTGAGATGCATTCACTCATATTGAAGGAGTTTCCCAGAAAGTTTCTTTCTAGTTTTTATCTGAGGATATTTCCTTTGTCAATATAGGCTTCAATGTAATAAAAAATATCCCTTCTCAGATTCCCCAAAAACAGTGCTACCAAACTCATCCATGAAAAGAAAGGTGTAACTCTTTAAGATGAATTCACAAATCACAAAGCAGTTTCTCAGGAAGCTTATTTCTAGTTCTTGTCTGAGGATATTTCCTTTGTCATCATAAGCTTCAATATGCTCTGAAACATCTCATTGCACATTCCAAGAAAACAGTGTTAGCAAACTGCTCAATGTACAGGACATTGTATCTCTGTGAGTTCAATTCACACATCACAAAGGAGTCTCTCAGAAAGCTTCTTTTTTGGTTTCTATCTGAGGATATTTCCTTTATCACCTTAGGATTCAATGTGCTCCCAAATAACCCTGTGCAGATTCCAGGAAAACAGTGTTAGCAAACTTCTCAATGAAAAGAATGGTGTAAATCTGTGAGATGAATTCACACATCACAAACCAGTTTATCAGAAAACTTATTTTTGGTTTTTATCTGTTTATATTTCCTTTGTCAACATAATTTCCAATGTGCTCTGATAAATCCCTTTGTAGATTCCATGAAAACAGTGTTAGCAAACTGGTCCATGAAAAGAAAATTGTAACTCTGTGAGATGAATTTACACATCATGAAGAAGTTTCTCAGAAAGCTTCTTTCCAGTTTTTATGTGAGGATATTTCCTTTGTCAATATAGGCTTCAATGTCGTATAAAATATCCCTTCTCAGATTCACCAAAAGCAGTGCTACCAAACTGCTCCATGAAAAGAAAGGTCTTATTCCTTGAGATGAAATCACAAATCAAAAGCAGTTTCTCTGGAAGCTTATTTCTAGTTTCTTTCTGAGGATTTTTCCTTTGTCACCACAAGCTTTAATACACTCCAAAATATCTCATTGCAGATTCCAAGAAAATAATGTTAGCAAACTCTTCAATGAAAAGAACAGTGTAATTCTGTGAGTTCAATTCATACATTGCAAAACGGTATCACAGAAAGCATTTTTTTTGGTTTTTATCAGAGAATATTTCCTTTGTCACCACTGACTTCAATGCGTTCCCAAATATCCTGTTGCAGATTCCATTTAATGAGTGTGATTAGACTTCTAAATGAAAAGAATGGTGTAACTCTGTGAGATGAATTCACACATCACAAAGAACTTTCTAAGAATGATCCATTCTAGTTTTTATCTGAGGATATTTCCTTTATCACCATAGGTTTCGATACGATCCCAAATATTCCTTTTCAGATTCCCCAAAAGCAGTGCTACCAAATTGCTCCATAAAAAGAATTGCATAATTCTGTGAGATGAATACACAAATAAGAAAGCAGTTTCTACGAAAGCTTCTTTCTAGTTTTTGCCTGAGGACATTTCCTTTGTCACTATAAGCTTCAAAGCTCTCCAAAATATCCTACTGCAGATTCCATGAAAACAGTGTTATCAAACTGTTCAATGAAAAGAATGGTGAAACACTCTGAGATGAATTTACACATCCCAAAGCAGTTACTCAGAAAGCTTGTTTCTATTTTTTATCTGGGGATATTTCCTTCTTCACTATGGGCCTCAATGTGCTTCCAAATATCCATTTACAGATTCCACGAAAACAGTGTTAGCAAACTGCTCCTTGAAAGAAATGTGTAGCTCTGTGAGATGAATTCAAACTACACCAAGAGTTTTCTCAGAAAGCTTATTTCTAGTGTTTATCTGAGGATATTTCCTTTTTCACTATAGGCGTGAAGATGTTCACAAATATCCGTTTGCAGTTTCCACAAAAACAGTGATAACACAATCCTAAATGAAAAGAAAGGCGTAACTTTATGAGATGAATTGACACATCAAAAAATGCCTTGTCAGTAACTTTCTTTCCATTTAATATCTGAGAACATTTTCTTTTTCACTCTGCTTCAATGAGCTCTCTAATATCCCTTTGCAGATTACAAGAAAACACTGTTAGCACTACTCCATGAAAAAAAAGTGTACAAAGTGTAACTCTGTGAGACGAATTCACACATCACAAAGAAGTTTCCTAGAAAGCTTCGTTCTAGTTTTTTTCCAATGATATTTCCTTTGTCACCATAGGCATATGTGATCCTAAATATCCCCTCTCAGATTCACCAAAAAGAGTGCTACCAAATTGCTCCATGAAAAGAATGGTGTTATTCTGTGATATCAATTCAGAAATCATAAAGCAGTTTCTCAGAAAGCTTCTTTCTAGTTTTTCTCTTAGGTTATGTCCTTTTTCACCATAGGCCTCAATGAGCTCACGAATATCTTTTTACAGATTACATGAAAATAGTGTAAGCAAACTCCTCCATGAAAAGAAAGGTGTAAATCTGTGAGATGCATTCACACATCACAAAGCAGTTTCTCAGAAAGATTCTTGGATATTTCCTTTTTCACCATAGGCTTCAACTTGCTCCCAAATATCCTTTTGTAGATACCATGAAAACAGTGGTATCAAACTGCTCCATGGAAAGAAAAGTGTACCTCTGTGAGATGAATTCACCCATCACAAAGTGCTTTCTCAGAAAGCTTCTTTTTAATTTTTATTTGAGGATATTTCTTTTGTCACATTAGGCTTCAATGCTATCCACAATATCCCTTCTCATATTCCCCAAAAACATTGCTACCTAACTACTCCATGAAAAGTCTCTTGTAACTCAGTAAGATTAATTCACAAACCTCAAAGCAGTTTCTTGGAAAACTTCTTTGTAGTTTTGTATGAGGATATTTCTTTTGTCACTATAAGCTTCAATTTGCTCGGAAATATCCCATTGTGGATTGCAAGAAAACAGTGTTAGCAAATTGCTCAATGAGAAGAACCATGTAACTCTATGATGTGAATTCACACATCACAAAGCAGCTTCTCAGAAAGCTTCTTTTTGGTTTACCTGAGGATGTTTTCTTTGTCACCATAGGCTTCAATGTGCTCCCAAATATCCTATTGCAGATTACTCGAAAATTATGTAATAAAATTGCTCAATGCAAAGAAAATGTAACTATTTGAGATAAATTCACACATCACAAGCAATTTCTCAGAAAAAATCTTTGTATTTTTTATCTGAGTATATTTCCTTTTTCAATATACGTCTTAATGTGCTGCAAAATATCCCTTTGTGGATTCCATGAAAACAGTGTTATCAAACTGCTCCATGAAAAGAAAATTGTAGCACTGTGAGATGTAGTCACACATCACAAAGCAGTTTCTCAGAAAGCTTCCTTCTACTTTTTATCTGAGGATGTTTCCTTTGCCACCATAGGCTTCAAAGCGGTCCCAAGTATCCCTTCTCAGATTCCCCAAAAACAGTGCAACCAATCTGCTTAATGGAAAGAATAGTGAAACTCTTTGAAATAAATTAACACATCACAAAGCGTTTTCTCACAAAGCTTCTGTCTACTTTTTATATGAGGATGTTTCCTTTTTCACCATAGGCCTCAATCACTCATGAATATCCCTTTGAAGATTTCACAGAAATAGTGTTAGCACACTGCTAAATGAAAAGAACGGTGTAACTCTCTGAGATGAATTCAAACATCACAAAGAAGTTTCAAGAAAGCTTCTCTTTTGTTTTTATCTGAGGATGTTTCCTTTTTCACCATAGGCTTCAATGCCCTCCCAAATATCCTATTGGAACTTCCACGAAAACAGTGTTATCAAACAGCTCAATGAAAAGAACACTGTAGCTCTGTGAGATGAATTCACACATCACAAAGCAGTCTCTCAGAAATCATCTTTCTAGTTTTTATCTGAGGATATTTCCTTTTTCACTGAAGGACTCAGTGAGCTCCCAAAAATCTCTTTGTAGATTCTACAAAGAGAGTGTTAGGATACTGCTCCATGAAAAGAAAGGTGTAACTCTGTAAGATAAATTCACACATCACAAAGAAGTTTCTCAGAAAGTTTCTTTCTAATTTTTATCTTAGGGTTTTTCCTTTCTCACCATAAGCTTGAATGTGATCCAAAATATCCCTTCTCAGATTCCCCTAAAACAGTGCTACCAAAGTGCTCCAAAAAAGTTAAAATGTAACTCTGTGAGATGAACTCACAAATCACAAAACAGGTTCTCAGAAAGCTTCTTTCTTGTTTCTCTCTGAGGAAATTTCCTTTGTCATAATAAGCTTCAATGCACTCTGAAATATCCCATTGCAGATTCCAAGAAACCAGTGTTAGCAAACTGCTCAATAAAAACAAAAGTGTAACTCTGTGAGATAAATTCAAACATCATAAAGCAGTGACAAAGAAAGCATCTTTGTGGTTTTTATCTGAGAATATTTCCTTTGTCACCATACGTTTCAATGCAATCCCAAACATCCTATTTCAGATTCCACGAAACAGTGTTATCAAATGGTTCAATGAAAACAGTGTAATTCTGTGAAATGAATTCACACATCACAAAGCAGTTTCTCAGAAAGTTTCCTTCTAGTTTTTAATCTCGTGATACTTCCTTTTTCTCCATAGGCCTCAATGTACTCCCAGATATCGTGTTGCAGATTACATGGAAAGAGAGCCCAGAAACTCCTTCACAGAAAGAAAGTTGTAACTCTGTGAGATTAATTCACACATCAAAAAGAAGTTTCTCTGAAAGCTTCTTCGTAGTTTTTATCTTATTATATATCCTCTGCCACCATAGGCTTGTATGCAATCCAAAATATCCCTTCTCCGATTCCAGAAAAACAGTGCTAGCAAACTGATCCATGAAAAGTATCATGTAACACTGTGAGATGAATTCACAGGTCTCAAAGCAGTTTCTCATAAACCTTCTTTTTGGTTTTGTCTGAGGATATTTCCTTTGTCACCGTAGGCTTCAATGTGATACAAAATATCCCTTCTCAGGTTCCCCAAAAGCAGTGCTACCAAACTGCTCCATGAAAAGGATCGTCTATCTCTGTGAGATGAATTAACCCAACACAAAGCAGTTTCTCAGAAAGCTTCTTTCTGATTTTGGTATGAGGATATTTCGTTTGTCACCATAAGCTTCAATGCACTCCAAAATTTCCACTGCAGATTCCAAGGAAATGGTTTTCACAAACTTCTCAATGAAAGAACAGTGTAACTCTGTGAGATAAATTCACACATCACTAAGCAGTTTCTCAGAAAGCTTCTTTTTGATTTTTATCTGAGGATATTTTCTTTGTCACCCTAGGCTTCAATGTGTTGCCAAATATAATATGGCAGATTCCAAGAAAACAGTGTTATCAAACTGCTAAATGAAAAGAACACTGTAACTCTGTGAGATGAATTGACACATCAGGAAGCAGTTTCCCAGAAAACTTTTCTCTCGCTTTTAAATGAGGATTTTTCCCTTTTCATTATATGCTTCAATGCTCTCCCAAATACGCCTTTGTGGATTCCATGAAAACAGTGTTATAATACTGCTCCATGAAAAGAAAGGTGTAACACTATGAGATTAATTCACAAATAACAAAGAAATTTCTCAGACAGCTTCTTTCTAGTTTTTATCGGAGAATATTTCCTTTCTCAACATAGGCTTCAATGCAATTCAAAATATCCCTTCTCAGATTCCCGAAAAACAGAGCTACAAAACTGCTCCATGAAAAGAATTGTGTAACTCTGTGGATTGAATCAACACATCACAAAGCAGTTTCTCAGACGGCTTCTTTATTGTTTTTGTCTAAGGATAGTTTCTTTGTCACCATAAACTTCAACGTGCTCTGAAATATCCCGATGCATATTCTAAGGAAATATCCCGATGCATATTCTAAGGAAACGATGATAGCACACTTCTCAAAGAAAACTACAATGTATCTCTGTGAGATGAATTCACACATCACAGAACAGTTTCTCAGAAAGCTAGTTTCTAGTTTTTATCTGAGGATATTTCCTTTTTCACCATAGGCATCAATGCGTTCCAAAATACCCCTTCACAGATTTCACACAAACATTGTTAACAAACTGCTCCATGGAAAGAAAGGTGTAACTCTGTGAGACGAATTCACACATCACAAAGAAGGTCCTCAGAAAATTTTCTTTCTAGTTTTTAACTGAAGATAGTTCCTTTGTCACCATCGGCTTCAAAGTGATCCAAGATATCCCTTCTCAGATTCCCGAAAAACAATACCACAAAACTCCTCCATGAAAAGAATCATATAATTCTGTCAGATGAATTAACACATCACAAAGCAGTTTCTCAGAAAGCTTTTTTCTGGTTACTATATGAGGATACTTTCTATGTCACCATAAGCTTCAATGTACTCCGAGATACTTCTTTGCAGATTCCAAGACAAGAGTGTTAACCTACTACTCAATGAAAAGAATGGTGTAACTCTGTGGGATGAATTCACACATCACTGAGTAGTTTCTCAGAAAATTATGTTCTAGTTATTACTTGAGGATATTTCCTTTTTCACCATAGGCTTCAATGCACTCGAAAATATCCTATTGCAGATTCCACAAAAACAGTGTTAGCATACTGCTCAATGAAAAGAATGGTGCAACTCAGTGAGATGAATTCACACATCACAAAGAAGTTTCTCAGAAAGTTTCTTTTTGGTTTTTATCTGAGGATATTTCCTTTGTCACTATAGGTTTCCATGTGCTCCCAAGTATCCTATTACAGATTCCATGAAACCAATGTTATCAGACTGCCCAATGAAAAGCATCATGTAACTCTGTGAGATGAATTCACACATCACAAAGCAGTTTCTCAGACAATTTCTTTCTACTTTTTATCTGAGGATATTTCCTTTTTCTCTGTAGTCTACCATGTGCTCCCAAATATCCTTTTGTAGATTCCATGAAAACATTTTTAGCAAACTGCTAAATGAGGAGAAATGTGTACCTCTGTGAGACGAATTCACACATCTCAAAGAAGTTTCTTAGCTTCTTTCTAGTTTTTATCTGAGGATGTTTCCTTTTTCAACATAGGCTTCAATGTGATTCAAAATGTTCCCTTGCAGATTGCATGAAAACAGTGTTAACCTACTGCTCAATGAATAGGACAGTGTAACTCTGTGAGATAAAGTCACATATCACGTAGTAGTTTCTCAGAAATCTATTTTCTAGTTATTATTTCAGATTCCACGAAAACAGTGTTAACATACTGCTCAATGTAAAGAATGGTGTATGTCTGTGAGGTGAATTCACACATCACAAAGCAGTTTCTCAGAAAGCTTATTTCTATTTTTTATCTGAGAATCTTTCCCTTGTCACCATAGGCTTCAATGCGATCCCAAGTATCCTATTATAGATTCCATGAAACCAGTGTTATCAGACTGCTAAATGAACAGAACAGTGTAACTCTATGAGATGAATTCACACATCACAAAGCGGTTTCTCAGACAATTTCTTTCTAGTTTTTATCTGAAGATATTTCCTTTTTCACTATAGTTCTTAATGCACTCACAAATATCCCCTTGCAGATTCCACAAAAACAGTTTTAGCAAACTGCTACATGAAAAGAAAGGTGTACCTCTGTGAGATGAATTCACACATCACAAACAAGTTTCTTAGAAAGGTTCTTTCTAGTTTTGATCTGAAGATATTTCCTTTCTCAACATAGGCTTCAAGGTGATTCAAAATATCCCTTCTCAGATTCCTCAAAAACAGTGCTACCAAACTGCTCCATGAAAACAGTGGCATAATTCTGTGAGATGAACTCACACATCACAAAGTTGTTTCTCAGAAACTTTCTTTTTAGTTTTTGTCTGAGGATATTTGCTTTGTCAAAATAAGCTTCAATGCACTTTGAAATATCCCAATGCAGATTCCAATAAAACAATGGTAGCAAACTGCTCAATGAAAAAAACAGTATAACCCTTGAGATGAATTCAAACATCACTAAGCTGTTTCTCAGAAAGCTATTTTCTAGTTATCATTTGAAGATATTTCATTTTTCACTATAGGCTTCAATGTGCTCCCAAGTATCCTATTACAGATTCCAAGAAAGCAGTGTTATCAGACTGCCCAATGAAAAGTATGGTGTAACTTTGTGAGTTGAATTCAAACATCACAAAGCAGTTTCTCAGACAATTTCTTTCTAGTTTTTATGTGAGGGTATTTCCTTTTACACTATAGTCCTCAATGCGTTTCCAAACATCCCTCTGCAGATTCCACGAAAACAGTGTTAGCAAACTGCTACATGAAAAGAATGTTGTACCTCAGTGAGATGAATTCACACATCACAAACAAATTTCTTAGAAAGCTTCTTTCTAGTTTTTATCTGAAGGTATTTCCTTTGTCACCATAGGCTTCAAGGTGATTCATAATATCCCTTCTCATATTCCCCAAAAACACTGCTAGCAAACCATCCCATGAAAACAGTGGTGTACCTCTGTGAGATGAACTCACACATCACAAAGGTGTTTCTCAGAAACTTTCCTTTTGTTTTTGTCTGAGGATATTTCCTTTGTCAAAATAAGCTTCAATGCGCTCTGAAATATCCCAATGCAGATTCCAAGAAAACAGTGGTAGCAAACTGCTCAATGAAGAGAACAGTGTAACTTTGAAAGATGAATTCACACATCACAAAGCAGTTTCTCAGAAACCTTCTTTCTAGTTTTTTTTCTGAGGATATTTCGTTTTTCACCATAGGCCTCTATATGCTCCCAAATGTCCCTTTACGATTTCATGAAAGCAGTTTTAGCAAACTGCTCCACGGAAAGAAGGTTGTAACTCTGTGAGATGAAATCACACATCACAAAAAATTTTCTCAGAAAGCATCTTTCTGGTTTTTCTCTGAGGATATTTCTTGAGTAACTGTAGGTTTCTATGCGATCGAAAATATCCCATCTCAGAGCCCCCAAAAACAGTGTTACTAAATGGCTCCATGAGAAGAATCATGTAACCCTGTGAGGTGAATTAGCACATCACAAAGCCGTTTCTCAGAATGCTTCTTTCTAGTTTTTATATGAGAACATTTCCGTTGTCACCATAAGCTTCAAGGTTCTCCAAAATGTGCCATTGCAGATTCCAAGAAAACAGTGTTGGCAAACTTCTTGATGAAAATGACAGTGTAACTGTGTGAGCTATATCCACACATCAGAAAGCAGTTTCTCAGAAAGCTATTTCTAGTTATCATCTGATGATATTTCCTTTGTCACCAAAGACTTCAATGTGCTCCAAAATAGAATATGGCAGATTCCAAGAAAACTGTTATCAAACTGCTCAATGAAAACAACAGTGTTACACTGTGAGATGAATTCACACATCATAAAGCAGTTTCCCAGAGAAATTCTTTCTCATTTTTAAATGAGGATTTTTCTTTTACACTTTTCACTATATGCCTCAATGTGATCCCAAATATGCCTTTGCAGATTCCACGAGAACAGTGTTATAAAACTGCTCCATAAAAAGAAAGGTGTAACTATGTTAGATGAATTCACAAATAACAAAGAAATTTCTCAGACAGCTTCTTTCTAGCTATTATCTGAGGATATTTCCTTTATCACCCTAGGCTTCAATGCAATGCAAAATATTCCTTCACAAATTCCCCAAAAAGAGTTCTGGACAACTGATTCATGAAAAGAAACTTGTTTCTCCATGAGGTGAATTCACATATCTGAAAAAAGTTTCTCAGAAAGCTTCTCTCCAGTTATTATCTTAGGATATTTCCTTAGTCAACATTGACTATAATGTGATCAAAAATATCCCTTCTCAGATTCCCCGAAAACAGTGCTACCAAACTGCTCAATGAGAAGAACAGTGTACCTCTGTGAGATGAATTCACACATCACAAAGCAGTTTCTCGGAAAGCTACTTTTCGATTTTTATCTGAGGATATTTCCTTTTTCACCATAGGCTTCAATGCGCTCCCAAGTATCCTATTACAGATTCCACGAAACCAGTGTTATCAGGCTGCCCAATGAAAAGTATGGTGTAACTCTGTAAGACGAATTCATACAGCACAAAGCAGTCTCTCAGACAATTTCTTTCTAGTTTTTATGTGAGGGTATTTCCTTTTTCACTATAGTCCTCAAAGTGCTCCAAAACATCCCTTTGCAGATTCCACGAAAACAGTGTTAGCAAACTGATACATGAAAAGAATGTTGTAACTCAGTGAGATGAATTCACACATCACAAACAAGTTTCTTAGAAAGTTTCTTTCTAGTTTTTATCAGAAGGTATTTCCTTTGTCACAATAGGCTTCAACGTGACTCAATATATCCCTTCTCAGATTCTCCAAAAACACTGCTAGCAAACCGCTCCATGAAAATGGTAATGTACCTCTGTGAGATGAATTCACACATTGCAAAGTTGTTTCTCAGAAACTTCTTTTCTAGTTTTTGTTTGAGGATATTTCCTTTGTCAAAATAATCTTCAATGCACTCTGAAATATCCCAGTGCAGATTCCAAGAAAACAGTGGTAGCAAAGTGCTCAATGAAAAGAATGGTGTAACTTTGAAAGATGAATTCACGTATCACAAAACTGTTTCTCAGAAACCTTCTTTCTTGTTTTTTTCTGTGGGTATTTCCTTTTTCATGATAGGCCTCAAAGAGCTCCCAAATACCTCTTTGCACATTTCAAGAAAAAAGTGTTAGCAAACTGCTCCATAGAAAGAAAGTTGTAACTCTGTGAGATGAATTCACATATCACAAAGGTAATTCTCAGAAATCTTCTATTTTTTATCTGAGTATATTTCCTTTTTCACGATATTAATCAATGCGCTCCCCAATATCCCATAGCAGATTAGTCGAAAAATGTGTTAGCAAACTTCTCAATGAAAAGAACGGTATAATTCTGCTGAAAGAGTTCACACATCACAAAGCAGTTTCACAGAAAGCTTCTTTTTGGACTTTTATCTGTCGTTATTTCCTTTGTCACCTTAGGCTTCAATGCACTCCCAAATATCCTATAGCAGATTGCATGAAAACTGATATCAAAATGCTCAATGAAAAGAACAGTGAACCTCTGTAAGATGAATTCACACATCACAGGGCTGTTTTTCAGAATGGTTCTTTCTAGTTTTTATCTGAGAAAAGTTCATTTTTCACTGTAGGTATCAAAGGGCTCCAGAATATGCCATTGCAGATTCCATGAAAAGAGTGTTAGCAAATTTCTCCAGAAAAAGAAAGGTGTTACTCTGAGAGATTAATTCACACATCACAAAGAGCTTTACCAGAAAACTTCTTTCAGGTTTTTATCTGAGGATATTTAATTTGTCAGCATAGGCTTCAATGCACTCCAAAATATCCCTTCTCAGATTCACCAAAAACACTGCCAAGAAACTGTTCCATGAAGAAAATCGTGAAACTCTGTGAGATGAATTAACACATCAGAAAGTGGTTTATCAGAGAGCTTCTTTCTAGTTTTTATATGAGGATATTTCCTTTGTCATCACATGTCTCAAAGCATTCTCAACTATCCATTTGCAGATTCCAAGAAAACAGTGTTATCAAACTGCTCAATGAAAAGGACAGTGTAACTCTGTGAGATGAATTCACAGATCAAAAAGTAGTTTCTCAGGAAGTTTCTTTCTAGTTTATATCTGATTATATTTCCTTAGTCACCATAGGCTTCAAAGAATTTCAAAATATCCCTTCTCATATTTCCCAAAAAGAGTGCAACCAAACTGTTCCATGAAAAGAAAGGTGTAACATTGTGAGACGAATTCACACATCATAAAACAGTTTCTCAGAAAGATTCTTTTTGGTTTTTATCTGAGAATATGTCCTTTGTCACCAAAGGCTTCTATGCCCTCCCAAATATCCTATAGCAGATTACACGAAAACAGTGTTATCAAACTTTTCATTTAAAGAAATGGTGTAATTATGTGAGATAAATTTACATATCAGAAAGCAGTTTGTCAGAAAGCTTCTTTCTAGTTTTTATCTGAGGATATTTCCTTTGATACTATAGGATTCAATGCTCTCCAAAATGTCCCATTGCATATTCCACGAAAATAGTTTTGGCAAACTGCTCCATGAGAAGAATGGTGTAACTATATGTGATGAACTCAGACATCACAAAAAACTTCCCGAGAAAGCTTCTATCTAGTTTTTTACTGAGGATATTTCCTTTGTCACCAGAGGCTTCAATGTGATTGAAATAATCCGTTCTCAGATTCCCCAAAAACAGTGCTTCCAAACTGCTCCGTGAAAAGTGTTGTGTAACTCTGTGAGATGAATTATCACATCACAAAGCAGTTTCTCAGAAAGCTTCTTTTCAATTTTTATATGAGGATTTTTCTTTGACATCATAAGCTTCAATGTGCTACCAAATATCCCACTGCAGATTCCAAGAAAAATGTGCTAGCCAACTGTTCACTGAAAAGAACAGTGTAACTCTGAGATGAATTCACCCATCACAAGGACCTTTCTCAGAAAGCTTCTTTCTATTTCCTTTCTGAGGATATTTCCTTGTCACCATAGGCTTCAATGTGATCCAAAATATCCCTTCTCAGATTCCCCAGAAACACTGTAACCAAACTGCTCCATGAAATTACAATGTATCTCTGTGAGATGAATTCACACATCACAAGTGAGTTTCTCACAAAGTTTCATTTTTTATCTGAGAATAATTCTTTTTTCACTATAGACCTTAATGTGTTCCCAAATATCCCTTTGCAGATACCACGAAAACAGTGTTAGCAAACTGCTCCATGAAAACAAAAAGTGTAACTCTGTGAGATGAATTCAGACATCACCAAAGCCTTTCTCAGAAAGCTTCCTTCTAGTTTTTATGTGAGGATAATTTCTTGTCACCCTAGGCTTCAATGCTTTCCAAAATATCCCTACTCAGAATCCCCAAAAACAGTGCTGAAAAATTGTCCATGAAAATAATTGTGTAACTCTGGGAGATGAATTAACACATCACAAAGTAGTTTCTCAGAAAGCTTCTTTCTAGTTTTTAAATGAATGTATTTCTTTTGTCACCATAAGCTTCAATGCACTCCGAAATATCCCATTGCAGATTCTTGAAAACAGTGTTAGCAAACTGCTAATGAAAACAACAGTGTAACTTTGAGATGAATACACACATCACAAAGCAGTTTCTCAGAATGTTTCTTTCTAGTTTTACTCTGAGGATATTTTCTTTCTAGTTTTACTCTGAGGATATTTTAGGACTCAGTGTGCTCCCAAATATCCCTTTGCAGATTCCACGAAAAGAATGATAGCAAACTGCTCCATGAAAAGAAAGTTGTAACTCTGTGAGATGAATTCACCCATCACAAAGACGTTTCCCTGAAAGCTTCTTTCTAGTTTTAATATGAGGATAATTCCTTTGACCCCATAGGCTTCCATGTGATCCAAAACATCCCTTCTCAGATTCCCGAAAAACAGGGCTACCAAAGTGCTCCATGAAAGGAAAGGTGTAACTCTGTGAGATCATTTCAGAAATCACAAAAAAAGCTTCTTTCTAATTTTTGTCTCAGGATAATTCCTTTGTCACCATAAGCTTCTAGGCACTCCGAAATATCCCATTGCAGATTACAAGAAAACAGTGTTAGCAAACTGGTCAATGAACAGAACAGTGTAATTCTGTGAGATGAATTCACACATAAAAAAGCAGTTTCTCAGAAAGCATTTTTCTTATTTTTTTCTGAGGATATTTCCTTTGTCACTATGGGCTTCATTACACTCCCAAATAGTCTATTGCAGAGTCCATGAAAACAGTGTCATCAAAAGGGCTCAAAGAAAAGCATGATGTAACTCTGTGAGATGAATTCATCCATCACAAAGCAGTTTCTCAGAAAGCTTCTTTCTAGTTTTCATCTGAGGATAGTTCCATTTTCACCATAGGCCTCATTGTGCTCCCAAATATCCCTTTGCATATTCCATGAAAACAGTGTTAGCAAACTACTTCTTGAAAAGAAAGGTGTAACCTGTGAGATGAATTCACATATCACAAAGAGTTTTCTCAGAAAGCTCCTTTCTAGTTTTTATCTGAGGATATTTCCTTAGTCACCATAGGCTTCAATGTGATCTAAAATATCCCTCCTCAGGTTCCCCCAAAACAGTGCTACCCAACTGATCCATGAAAAGAATCATGTAACCATGTGAGATGAATTATTGCATCACAAAGCAGTTTCTCAGAAAGCTTTTTTTTTTTGGTTTTTCTCAGAGGATACTTCCTTTGTCACCATCTCCATTGCACTCCCTAATATACTATTGCAGACTCCATGAAAACAGTGTTACCAAAAGGCTCAAAAAAGCACAGCTTAACTCCATGAGATGAATTCACCCATCACAAAGCAGTTTCTCAGAAAGCTTCTTTCTAGTTTTTATCTGAAGATATTTCCTTCTTCACTACAGGCCTCAATGCACTCTGAAATGTCCCTTTGCAGATTTCTCGAAAAGAGTGTTAGCAAATTGATCCATGGTGTAAGGTGTAACTCTGTGAGACGAATTCACACTTCACAAAGAGTTTCTCAGAAAGCCTCTTTCTAGTTTTTATCTAAGGATAATTCCTTTTCACCATAGGTCTCAATGTGCTCCCAAATATCGCTCTGCAGATTCCATGAAAAGAGCATTAGCAAACTCCTCCATGAAGATAAAGGTGTAACCCTTTGAGATGAATTCACACATCACAAGGATCTTTCTTAGAAAGCTTCTTTCTAGTTTTTATCTGAGGATATTCCCTTTGTCATCATACGCTTCAATTCAATCCACAATATCATGTTGCACATTCCAAGAAAACAGTGTTATCAAACTGCTCAATGAAAAGCATGGTGTAGCTCTGTGAGATGAATTCACACATTGCAAAGCAGTTTCCCCTAAAGGTTCTTTCTTGTTTTTATATGATGATATGTCGTTTGTCACCCTAAGCTTCTATGTACTCTGAAATACCCATTGAAGATTCCAAGGAAACAGTGTTAGGAAACTGCTCATGGAGAAGAACAGTGTAACCCTCTGAGATGAATTCATACATCAGAGAGCAGTTTCTCACAAACCTTCTTTCTAGTTTTTATCTGAGGATAATTCCTTTTTCACCATATTACTCAATGCACTCATAAATATCCCTTTGCAGATTCCACGAGAACAGTGTTATCAAACTGCTCCATGAAAAGAAACGTGTAACTCTGTGAGATGAATTCACACATCACCAATAAGTTTCTCAGAAAGCTTATTTCTAGTTTTTATCTGAGGACATTTCCTTTGTCACCATAGGCTTTAGGAAATCCAAAATATCCGCTATCAGATTCCCCAAAAACAATTGGACCAAACTGCTACATGAAATGAATTATGTAACTCTGTGAGATGGATTCACACATCACAAAGCAGTTTCTCATAAAGCTTCTTTTTCGTATGTCTCTGAGGATATTTTCTTTGTCATCACAGGCTTCATTGCGCTCCCAAATTTCCTATTGCAGATTCCATGAAAACAGCATTATCAAACTGCTTAATGAAAAGAATGGTGTAACTCTTTGAGAAGAATACACACATCACAAAGTGCTTTCTCAGAAAGCTTCTTTCTATTTTTTAATCTAAGGATATTTCCTTTTTCACAATAGGACTCAAGGAACTCCCAAATATCCCTTTGCAGATTCCATGAAAACAATGTTAGCAAACTTCTCCATGAAATGAAAAGTGTATCTCTGTGAAATGAACTCATAAATCACAAAGACTTTCTCAGATAGTTTCTTTCTAGTTTTTATCTGAGGATATGTCCTTTATCACCATAGGCATCAATGTGATACAATATATCCCTTCTCTGATTCCCCAAAAACAGTTCTACCAAACTGATCCATAAGAAAAATGCTGTAACTCTGTGAGATGAATTCACAAATAAGAAAGCAGTTTCTCAGAAACCTTATCTTTAGATTTTCTCTGAGAATATATCCTTTGTCACCAACAGCTTCTATGGGTGCTAAAATGTCACTTTGTGGATTCCAAGAAAACAGTGTTAGCAAACAGCTCAACGAAGAGAACAGTGTAACACTCTGATATAAATTTACACATCACAAAGCAGTTTCTCAGAAAGCTTCTTTCTCGTTTCTATCTGAGGTTAATTCCTGTTTCACCATAGGCCTCAATGCGCTCCCAAATATCCCTTTGCAGATTCCATGAAAACAGTGTTAGCAAACTGCTCCATGAAAACAAGGGTGTAACTCTTTGAGATGAATTCATACATCACAAGGAACATTCTCAGAAACCTTCTTTCTAGTTTTAATCTGAGGATATTTCCTCTGTCACCATAGGCTTCAATGTGATCCAAAACATCCCTTCTCAGATTCCACTTGAACAGTGTAACACTGTGAGATGAATTGATAAACCACAAAGCAGTTTCTCAGAAAGCGTCTTCCTAGTTTTTATTTGAGGATATTTCCTCTTTTCTTTATAGGCCTCAATGTGCTCCCAAATATCCCTTTGCAGATTCCACGAAAACAGTGTTAGCAAACTGTTCCATGAAAAGAAAGGTGTAATTCTGTGAGATGAATTGACACATCACAAAGGCTTTATCAGAAAGTTTCTTTCTAGTTTTTATTTTTTTTTATTTTTTGGTTTTTTTTAATTTTTAATCAATTTTATTGAGGTATACTTTATAAACAAAAATGTATAGTTAAAAAATTGTGACAAATTGTACACCTAAGTGACCACCACCTTGATCAAAATAGAGAATATTCCAAAGTTCCAGAAAGGTACCCTCTGTCCTTTTCTGGTCAAACATATACATTTTTTCCCAACCAGGCAACTCCTCATCTGATTTGAATCACTATAAAATCATTTTATCCATATTACAACTCCGTGTGCATGGAGTCAACCTATAGAATGATGCCCTCTGTGACTGGCTTCTTTCATTCTGGATTCCAGTTCTTTCCTTGTTATTACTGACTCATACTCATCATTGTATAAATCTTGGCAAGGTTATGTGTTTTCATTTCTCTTGGGTGGATGCCTAGGAATAGAATTGCTGGGATGTATGGTAGGTGCATGTTTAACTTTATTTATTTATGTATTTATGTATGTATGTATGTATTTATTTATTTATTTATTTAATCTCTTTTTATTTATTTCTATTTTTTATTTATTTATTTTTTTATTATACTTTAAGTTCTAGGGTACATGTGCATAACGTGCAGGTTACATATGTATACATGTGCCATGTTGGTGTGCTGCACCCATCAACTCATCAGCACCCATCAATTCATCATTTATATCAGGTACAACTCCCCAGTGCAATCCCTCCCCCCTCCCCCCTCCCCATGATAGGCCCCAGTGTGTGATGTTCCCCTTCCCGAGTCCAAGTGAGCTCATTGTTCAGTTCCCACCTATGAGTGAGAACATGCGGTGTTTGGTTTTCTCTTCTTGTGATAATTTGCTAAGAATGATGGTTTCCAGCTGCATCCATGTCTCTACAAAGGACGCAAACTCATCCTTTTTTATGGCTGCATAGTATTCCATGGTGTATATGTGCCACATTTTCTTAATCCAGTCTGTCACTGATGGACATTTGGGTTGATTCCAAGTCTTTGCTATTGTGAATAGTGCCGCAATAAACATCTCACAGAGTTACACTTTCTTTTCACTTAGCAGTTTGTTAACATTGTTTTTGGGGAAACTGAAAAGGGATATTTGCAAACACCTTCACTCCCATAGTGTAAAAGGAAATATCCTCAGATAAAAACTAGAAAGAAGCTTTCTGAGAAAGGTCTTTGTGTTGTGTGAATTCACCTCCCAGAGCTACACCTTTCTTTCAAGGAGCAGTTTTGCTAACACTGTTTTCGTGGAATCTGCAGAGCGATATTTGGAAGTGCATTGAGCCCTATAGTGAAAAAGGAAATATCCCCAGGTAAAACTAGAGAGAAGCTTTCTGAGAAACTGCTTTGTGATGTGTATATTCATCTCACAGAGTTACACCGTTCTTTTCATTGAGCAGTTTGATAACACTGTTTTCGTGAGATCTGCAATAGGATATATGGGAGCGTATTGAAGTCTTTGGTAACAAAAGATATATCCTCAGATAAAAAACAAAAAGAACCCTTCTAGAAAGCTGCTTCAGGATGTGTAAATTCATCTCACCGAGTTACACTGTTCCTTTCTTTGAGTAGTTTGCTAACACTGTTTTCCTGGAATCCACAATGGGATCTTTTGGAGTTCATTGAAGCTTATATTGACAAAGGAAATATCCTCAGATTAAAACTAGAAACAAGCTTTCTGAGAAATTTCTTTCTGATGTGTGAATTCATCTCACAGAGTTCCAACTTTCTTTTGATGGAGCAGTTTGGTAGCACTGTTTTTGGGAAATCTAAGAAGGGATATTTTGGATTGCATTGAAGCCTATGGTGACAAAGGAAATATACTCAGCTATAACCAAAAAGGAACTTTCTGAGAAACTGTTTTCTGGTGTGTGAACTCATCTCACAGAGTTATAGTGTTCTTTCCATTGAGCGGTTTGCTAAAACTGTATTCATGGAATCTGCAATATAATATTTTGGATTGCATTGAAGCTTATGGTGACAAAGGAAATATCCCCAGATAAAAACCAAAAAGAAGCCTTCTGTGAAATTGCTTTGTGATGCGTAATTTTATGTCAAAAAGTTAAACCTTTCTTTTCTTTGAGAAGTTTGTTAATACTTTTTTCATGCAATCTGCAATTTGATATTCAGGTGTTCAGTAAGAAATATGGTGAAAAGGAAATATCCTCAGATAAAAACTATATAGAAGATTTCTGAGAAACTGCTTTGTGATGTCTGAGTTCATCTCACAGAGTTACCCCATTCTTTTCATGGAGCAGTTTGTTAACACTGTTTTCATGCAATCTACAAAGGGATATTTGAGAGTGCATTGAGGCCTACAGTAATAAAGGTAACTTCCTCAGATAAAAGCTAGAGAGAAGCTTTCTGAGAAAGTTCTTTGTGATGTGTGAAGTCATCTCACTGAAGATGACTTTTTTAACAGGGAGCAGTTTGCTAACACTGTTATCATGGAATCTGCAATGGAATATTTCGGAGTACATTGAAGCTTATGATGAAGGAAATATCCTCAAATAAAAACTAGAAGAATCTTTCTGAGAAACTGCTTTGTGATGCTGAGTTCATCTGACAGAGTTACACTATTCTTTTCATGGAACAGTTTGGTAGCACTGTTTTAGGGGAATCTGAGAAGGGATATTTTGGATCCCAATAAAGTCTAAGGTGACAAAGGATATGGCATAAGATAAAAATTAGAAAGAAGCTTCCTGAAACCCTTCTATATGATGTGTAAATTTACCTCAAAGTGTTACACCTCTCTTTTCATGGAGCAGTTTGCTAACACAGTTTTTGTGGAATCAGAAAAGGGATATTTGGAAGCACATTGATGCCTATGGTGAAAAAGGAAATAGCCATATATAAAAACTAGAAATAAGCTTTCTGAGAAAGTGCTTTGTGATGTGTGAATTCATCTCAGAGATTTACACTGTTCTTTTCATTCAACAGTTTGCTGACACTGTTTTCTTGGAGTCTGCAATGGGATATTTTGGAGGTCATTGAATCTTAAGGTGAGAAAGCAAATATCCTCGTAAGAAAAACTTGAAACAAACTTTCTGAGAAACCACTTGTGATGTGTTAATTCATTTCTCAGAGTCACATTATTCTTTTCATGGAGCAATTTGGTGGCACTGTTTTTGGGGAACTGAGAAGATACATCTTCGATCGCATTGAAACCTATGTTAACTAAGCAAATATACTCAGATAAAAACTAAAGAAGCTTTTTGAGAAACTTTTTTGTGATGTGTAAATTCACTTAACACCATTACACCTTCCTTTTCATAGAGCTGTCTTCTAACACTCTTTTCTTCGAATCTGCAAAGGTTTATTTGGGAGTCCATTGAGGCCTATGGTGAATAAGGATATATACTCAGATTAAAACCAAAAATATATGTCTGAGAAACTGCTTTGTGATATGTGAATTTATCTCACAGAGTTACACTCGTTTCCTCATTGAGAAGTTTCCCAACACTGTTTTCTTGGAATCTCCAATGTGATATTCTGGAAGGTGTGGAAGCTTATGTTGACAAAGGAAATATCCTCAGACAGAAACTAGAAAGATGCTTTCTGAGAAACTGCTTTATGATTTGTGAATTCACCTCTCAGAGTTACACCTTTCTTTTCTTTGAGCAGTTTGCTAACACTGTTTTTTTGGAATCTGCAAAGGGTTATTTGCGAGTGCATTGAGACCAATGGTAAAAAATGAAATGTTCTCAGATAAAAACTAGAAAGAAGCTTTCTGAGAAACTTCCTCGTGGTGTGTGACTGCATCTCAGAGAGTTACACTGTTCTATTCATTGAGCAGTTTGGTAACACTGTATTCTTGGAATCTGCAATGAGATATTTCAGAGAGCATTAAAGCTTATGGTGACAAAGGAAATATCCTCATATAAAAACTAGAAAGAATCTTTATGAGAAACGGCTTTATGATATATTAATTCATCTCACAGATTTACAAGATCGTTTTCATGGGTCAGCTTGGTAGCACTTTTTGTGGAGAATCTGAGAAAGGATATTTTGTATCGCATTGAAGTCTATGGTGACTAAGGAAATATAATCAGATAAAAACTAGAAAGAGTCTTTCTGAGAAAGTTCTTTGTGATTTGTGTATTCAAGCCACAGAGTTACAGCTTTCTTTTCATGGAACAATTTGCTAGCACAGTTTTCATGGAATCTGCAAAGGGATATTTGAGACGGCATTAAGGACTATAGTGAAAAAATAATTATCCTCATAGTAAAAGGAGAAAGAACGTTTCTGAGAAACTCTTTTGTGATGTGTGAATGCATCTCACAGAGTTATACCTTATTTTCATGGAGCAGTTTGCTAACACTGTTTTCATTGAATCTGCAGAGGGATATTTGGGAATGCCTTGAGGCCTATGGTGAAAAAGAAATTATGCTCAGAAAAAACTAAAATGAAGCTTTCTGAGCAAGTTCCTTGTATTGTGTGAATTCATCTCACTGAGTTACAACTTACTTTTCATGGAGCAGTTTGCTAACAGTTTCTGTGGAATCTGCAAAGGGATATTTGAGAGTGCATTGAGACCTGCAGTGAAAAAGGGAATATCCTCATGGGAAAACCAAAAAGAAGCTTTCTGAGAAACTGCTTTGTGATATGTGAATTCATCTCACAAAGTTACACCATACTTATCATTGAGTAGTTTGTGAACACTGTTTTTGTGGAATCTACAATAGGATATTTGAGAGTGCTGTGATGCCTATGATGACAAAGAAATATCCTCAGAGAAATACCAGAATAGGCTTTCTGAGAAACTGTTTTGTGATGTGTGAATGCAATTCACATAGTTACACTGTTTTTCTCATTGAAGAGTTTTATAACACTGTTTTCTTGGAATCTGCAATGAGATATTTCGGAGTGCATTGAAACTTATTGTTTCAATAAGGGAAATATCTTCAGATAAAAAGTAGAAAGATTTTTTTCTGAGAAACTGCCTTGTTATTTGTGAAATCGTCTGAAAGAGTTACACATTCATTTCATGGAGCAGATTGTTAGCATTGTTTTTAGGGAATCTGAGAAAGGTATTTTGGATCGCATTGAAGCCTATGGTGAGAAAGGAAATATCCTCAGATAAAAAGTCTAATAAAGCTTCCTGAGAAAGTTCTTTTTGATGTTTGAATTCATTTCACAGAGATACACCTTTCTTTTCATGGAGCAGTCGGGTAACTGATATTTACGAGTGCATTGAGTAATATGGTGAAAATTGAATTATCCTCAGATAAAAACTAGAAAGAAGTGTTATGAGAAACTACTCTCTGATGTGTGAATTCATCTCACAGGGTTACACTGTTCTCAGTGAGCTGTTTCCTAATACTGTTTCCTTGGAATCTGCCATGGGATATTTTGGAGTGTATAGAAGCTTTGGGTAACACACGACATATCATCATATAAAAACTAGAAAGAACCTTTCTGAGAGACTGCTTTGTGATGTGTTAATTCATCTCCCAGATTTACATGATTCTTTTTATGTATCAGTTTGGTAGCACTGTTATTGGGGAATCTTAGAAGGGATATTTTGGATCAAATTGAAGCCTATGGTGACAAATGATATATCCTCAGATAAAAACTAGAAAGAAACTTTCTGATAAAGTTCTTTGCGATGTGTGAATTCATCTCACAGAGTTACACATTTCAGGGAACAGTTTGCTAAAACTGTTTTCGTGGAATCTGCAAAGGGATATTTGGGAGCACATTGAGGCCTATAGAGAAAAAGGAAATATCCTCAGATAAAAACTAGAAAGAAGCTTTCTGAGAAACTACTTTGTGGTTTATAACATGTCACAGTGTTACAAGATTCTTTTCATGGAGCAGTTTGGTAGCAGTGTTTATGCAGAATCCGAGAAGGGATGTTTTGGATTGCATTGAAGCCTACGGTAACAAAGGAAATATCCTCAGATGAAAACTAGAAAGAAGCTTTCTGAGAAACTGCTTTGTTATCTGTGAATTCATCTCACAGAGCTACACTGTTATTTTCATTGAGGAGTTCGCTAACACTGTTTTCTTGGAGTCTGCAAAGCAATATTTTGGATCACATTGAAGCTTATGGTGACAATGGAAATATCCTCAGATAAAAACTAGAAAGAAGCTGCTTTGTGATGTGTGAATTCATCTCACAGAGCTACACCATGCTTTTCATTGAGCAGTTTGATAACACTGTTTTCTTGGAATGTGCAATAGGATATTATGGATCACATTGAAGGCTAGGGTGGCCAAAGAAATATCCTCACAGAAAAGCAAAATGAAACTTTCTGAGAAACTGCATTGTGATATGTGAATTCATCTCAGAGTTACACTGTCCTTTTCATTGAGAAATTTGCTAACACTGTTTTCTTGGAATCTGCAATGCCATGGTTTGCAGTGCATTGATGCTTGTGGTGACAAAGGAAATATCCTCAGATAAAAACTAGAAAGAAGCTTTCTCAGAAACTACTCTGTGATGTGCGAATTCATCTCATAAAGCTACACCATGTTTTTCATTGAGCAGTTTGCTAACACTGTTTTCATGGAATCTGCAAAGGGATATTTGGGAGCGCATTGACGCCTATGAAGTAAAAGGAATTATCCTCAGATAAAAAATAGAAAGAGGCTTTCTGAGAAACTGTTTGTGATGTGTGAATTTGTCTCACAGCGTTACACCTTACTTTTCATGGAGCAGTTTGCTAACACTGTTTTCAAGGAATCTGCAAAGGGATATTTGGGAGAGCATTGAGGCCTATAGTGAAAAAGGAAATATTCTCAGATAAAAACTAGAAAGAAGCTTTCTGAGAAACTGCTATGTGATTGGTGAATTCATCTCACATGGTTGAGCTGTGTTTTTCTTTGAGCCTTTTGATAACACTGTTTTCATGGAGTCTGCAATAGTATATTTTGGAGTGCAATGAAGAAGATGGTGACAAAGGAAATATCCTCATAGAAAAACCAAAAAGAAGATTTCTGAGAAACTGCTTTGTGATGAGATAATTTATCTCACATAGTTACATGATTCTTTTCATGATTCAGTTTGGTAGCATTGTTTGTGAGGAATCTGAGAAGGGATATTTTGGATCACATTGAAGCCTACGGTGACTAAGGAAATATCCCAGATAAAAACCAGACTGGAGCTTTCTGAGGAAACTCTTTGTGATATGTGATATCATCTCACTGGTTACACCTTTCTTTTCAAGGAGTAGCATGCTAACACTTTTTCGTGGAATATTAAAAGGGCTATTTGGGAGCGCATTGAGGCCTATGGTGAAAATGGAAATATACTCAGATAAAAACTAGAAAGAAGCTTTCTGAGAAACTGCTTTGTGATGGGTGAATTCATCTCACAGAGCTACATCATGCTTTCCTTTGAGCCTTTTGATGACACTGTTTTCCTGGAGTCTGCAATAGGATATTTGGGAGTGTATTGAAGTCTATGGTGACAAAGGAAATATCCTCAGAGCAAAATAAGAAAAAAGCTTTCCAAGAAACTGCGTTTTGATGTGTGAGTTCATCTCACAGAATTACACTGTTCTGTTCATTGATCAGTTTGTTAACACTGTTTTCTTGTAATCTGCAATAGGATATTTTGGAGTGTATTGAGTTTATGGTGACAAAGGAAATATCCTGAGACAAAAACTAGAAAGAAGCCTTCTGAGGAGCTTCGTTGTAATTTCTGAAATCATCTAACAGAGTTACACCTTTCCTTTCATGGAGCACTTTGGTAGCCCTGTTTTTCGGGACTCTGAGATGGGATGTTTTGGATCACATTGAAGCCTACGGGGTCAAAGGAAATATCCTCAGTAAAAAACTAGAAAGAAGCTTTCAGAGAAACTTCTTTGTGATGCATGAATTAATCTCACAGAGTTACAACTTTCTCTTCATGGAGTAGTTTGCTGTCACTGTTTTCCTGGAATCTGCAAAGGGATATTTGGGAGTGCACAGAGGCCTAAGGTTAAAAAAGGAAGTATCCTCAGATTCAAACTAGAAAGAAACTTTCTGAGAAACTTCTTTGTGATGTGTATATTTATCTCACAGAGTTACACTGTTGTTTTCATTGAGTAGTTTGCTAGCACTGTTTTCTAGGAATCTGCAATGGGATATTTTGGAGCGCATTGAAGCTTATGGTGACAAAGGAAATATCCTCACATAAAAACTGGAAAGAAGCTCTTTGAGAAACTGGTTTGTAATGTGTTAATTCATCTCCCAGAGTTACACAATTCTTTTCATGGACAATTTTTCAGCACTGTTTTTGGGGAATCTGAGTAGGGATATTTTGGAAAGCATTGAAGCCTATGGTGACAAGAAATTATTCTCAGATAAAAACTAGAAGGAAACTTTCTGAGAAAGGCTTTGGTGATGTCTGAATTCATCTCGCAGAGTTACACCTTTGTTTTCATGGAGCAGTTTGCTAACTCTGTTTTTGTGGAATCTGCAAAGGGATATTTGGGACCGCATTGAGGCCTGCAGTGAAAAAAGAATTATTCTCAGATAAAAACTATAAAGAAACTTTGTGAGAAACTGCTTTGCGATGTGTGAATTCATCTCACAGAGATACAGTTTTAATTTCATGGAGCAGTTTGGTAGCAGTGTTTTTGGGGAATCTGAGAAGGGATATTTTGGATCGCATTGACCCCTATGGTGACAAAGGAAATATCTTCATTTAGCACTTTGATAACACTGTTTTTGTGGAGTCTGCAATAGTATATTTGGGAGAGCATTGAAGCCTCTGGTGAAAAAGGAAATATCCTCCAACAAAAACCAAAAAGAAGGTTTCTGAAAAACTGCTTTGTGATGTGTGAATTCATCTCATAGATTTACACCTTTCTTTTTATTGATCAGTGTGCTAACACTATTTTTGTGGAATCTGCAAAGGGGTATTCATGAGCACATTGAGGCACATGATGAAAAAGGAAATATCCTCAGATAAAAACTAGAAAGAAGCTTTCTGAGAAAGGTTTTTTCTATGTGTGAATTCATCTCACAGAGATAAACTTTTCTTTTCATGGATCAGTTTTCCAACACTATTTTTGTGGAATACACAATGGAATATTTCGGAGCGCTTTGAAGCTTATGGTGACAAAGGAAATATCCTCAGACAAAAACTATAAAGAAGCTTTCTGAGAAAATGCTTTGTGATGTCTTAATTCATCTCATAGAGTTGCACAATTCTTTTCATGGATCAGTTTTTTAACACTGTTTTTGAGGAATCTGAGGAGGAATATTTTGGATCGCATAGAAGCCTATGGTGACAAAGGAAATATCCTCAAATAAAAACTAGAAAGAAGCTTTCTGAGAAACTTCTTTGTGATGTGTGAATTCATCTCACGGAGTTACACCTTTATTTTCATGCAGCACCTTACTAACATTGTTTTCATGGAATCTGCAAAGGTATATTTGGGAATGTATTGAGGCCTGTAGTGAAAAGGGAAATATCCTCAGGTAAAAACTAGAAAGAAACTTTCTGAGAAACTGCTTTGTTATGTGTGAATTCATCTCACAGAATTACACTGTTCTTTTCATTGAGCAGTTTGCTAACACTATTTTCATGTAATCTTCAAAGAGATATTCACGAGCACATTGAGGCTTATAGTGAAAAAGGAAATATCCTTAGAGAAAAACTAGAAAGAAACTTTCTGAGAAACTGCTTTGTAATGTGCTAGTTCATCTCTCAGAGTTTACAATACTTTTCATGGAGCAGTTTGGTAGCACTGTTTTTTGGGAATCTGAGAAGTGATATTTTTGATTGCACTCCAGTCAACGGTGACTAAGGAAATACCCTAAGATGACAACTGGAAATAACATTTCTGAGAAACATTTTCTGATATGTGAATTCACCTCACGGAGATATAACTTTCTTTTTATGGATCAGTTTTCCAGCATTGTTTTTTGGGAATTTGAGAAGGGATATTTTGAATAGCATTGAAGCCTATGGGGACAAAGGAAATATCCTCAGATGATAACTAGAAGGAAGCTGTCTGAGAAATTTCTTTGTTATTTTGAATTCATCTCAGAGAGTTTCACCATTCTTATCATTGAGCAATTTTGTAAACTGTTTTCACGGAATCTGCAAAGGCATATTTGGGAGCACTTAGAGACATTTAGTGAATAGGGAAAAATTCTCATTTAAAAACGAGAAAGAATTTTTCTGGGAAACTGCTTTCTGATGTGTGAATTCATCTCACAGTGTCACACTGTTGTTTTCATTGAGCAGTTTGATAACAATTTTCGTGGAATCTGCCATATTCTATTTTTGAACACATTGAAGCCTTTGGTGACAAAGGAAATATCATCAGATAATAATTAGAAAGAAAGTTTCTGAGAAACTACTTTGTGATGTGTGAATACATTTCACACAGTTACACTGTTATTTTCATCAAACAGCGTGCTAACACTGTTTTCTTGGAATCTGCAATGGGATATTTCGGAGACATTTGAAGCTTATGGTGGCAAAGGAAATGTTCTCATGTAAAAACTAGAAAGAAGCATTCTGAGAAACCGCTTTGTGGTGTGCTAATTCATCTCACATGGTTACATGATTCTTTTCATGGAGCCGTTTGGTAGCACTGTTTTTTGGGAAGCTGAGAGGGGATATTTTGGATCGCATTGAAACCTATGGTTTCTCAGGAAATATCCTCAGATAAAAACAAGCAAGATGATTTCTGAGAAAGTTCTTTGTGATGTGTGATTTCATCTCACAGAGATATACTTTTCTTTCCAAGGAGCAGTTTGCTAACACTGTTTTCATGAAATCTGCAAAGGTATATTTGGGAGTGCATTGAGGCCTATGGTGATAAATGAAATTTCCTCAGAAAAAAACTAGAAAGAAGTTTTCTGAGAAATTATTTTGTGACATATGAATTCAGATTTCAAAGATACACTGTTCTTTTTATTGAGCAGTTTCCTACCATTGTTTTCTTGGAATCTGCATAGGGATAGTTCAGAGCGCATTGAAATTGAAGCTTATTTTGTCCTCAGACAAAACTAGAAAGAAAGTTTCTGAGAAACACTTTTGTGGTGTGTGAATTCAACTCACAGAGGTACACCACTGTTTAATCCAGCGGTTTGGTAGCACTGTTTTGGGGGAATCTGAGAAGGGATATTTTGAATCACTTTGAAGCCTATGGTGACAGAGGAAATATCTTCAGATATATACTAGAAAGAAGCTTTCTAAGAAACTTATTTGTGATGTGTGAATTCATCTCACAGAGGTACACCTTTCTTTTCATGTAACAGTTTGCTAACACTGTTTTTGTGGAATCTGGAAAGGGATATTTGGGAGCGCATTGGGAACTATAGTGAAAAAGGAAATATCCTCAGATAAAAACTAGAAAGAAATTGTCTGAGAAACTGCTTTGTGATGTGTGAATTCATCTCACAGAGTCACACTGTACTTTTCATTGGGCAGTCTGATAACACTGGTTTCGTGGAATCTGTAATAGGATACTTGGGATCCCAATGAAGCCTATAGTGACAAAGGAAATATCCTCAGATTGAAAACGAGAAAGAAGCTTACTGAGAAATTGCTTTGTGATGCGTGAATTCATCTCACATTGATACACCATTCTTTTCATTGAGCAGTATGCTAACACTGTTTGCATGGAATCTGCAATAGGATATTTTGGAACATCTTGAAGCCTTTGATGAAAAATGAAATCATAACTAGAAAATTGCTTTCTGAGAAACTGCTACGTGATGTGTGAATTCATCTCCCAGAGTTACACTATTCTATTCATTGAGCAGTAGGTTAACATTGGTTTCATGGAATCTGCAAAGGGATATTTTGAATCACAGCAAAGTCTATGGTGACAAAGGAAATATCCTCAGATAAAAACTAGAAAGCAGCTTTCTACGAAACTTCTTTGCGATGTGTGAATTCACCTCACAGAGGTACACCTTTCCCTTCATGTAGCAGTTTGCTAAAAATGTTTTCATGGAATCTGGAAACGGATATTTGGGAGCGCATTGAGGACTACAGAGATAAAGGAAATATCCTCAGATAAAAACTAGAAAGAAATTGTCTGAGAAAGTATTTTGTGGTGTGTGAATTCATCTCACAGAATTACATGATTCTTTTCATAGAGGTGCTTGTAGCATTGTTTTTGGGGAATCTGAGAAGGGATATCTTGAAGCACTTTGAAGCGTATGGTGACAAAGGAACTATCTTCAGGTAAAAACTGGAAAGAAGATGTCTGAGGACCTTCTTTATGATGTGTGAATTCATCTTATGGAGTAACACCTTTCTTTCCATGGAGCAGTTTCTTAACAATGTTTTCGTGAAATCTGCCAAGAGATATTTTGGCACGCATTGATGCCTATGGTGATAAAGGAAATATCCTTCAGAAATAAACTAGAAAGTAGCTTTCTGAGACACTGTTCTGTGATGTTTGAATTCATCCCACAGAGATACATTGTTCTTTTCATTGAGAAGTTTGCTACCACTCTTTCCTTAGAATATGCACTGGGATATTTCGGAGCACATTGAAGCTTATGGTGACAAAGAAAATATCCTTAGACAAAAACCATAAAGAAGCTTTCTGAGAAACTGCTTTGTGATGTGTTGATTCAACCAACAGAGTTACATAATTCTTTTAATGGGTGAGTTTGGTAGCTCTGTTTTTCTGGAATCTGAGAAGGGATATTTTGGATTGCATTGAAGCCTATGTTGAGAAAGGAAATATTCTCAGATAAAAACAAAAAGAAACTGTCTGAGAAATTTCTTTGTTATTTGTGAATTAATCACACAGAGTTACATCTTTCGTTTCTTGGAGCAGTATTGTAACTCTGTTTTCGTGGTATCTTCAAAGGCATATTTGGGAAAGCATTGAGGCCTACAGTGAAAGGGAAAAATCCTCATTTAAAAACGAGAAAGTTTTCTGAGAAAATTTCTCTGGTGTGTCAATTCATCTCACAGAGTTGCATTGTTCTTTTCATTGAGCAGGTTTATAACTCTGTTTTCGTGGAATCTGCCATATTATATTTGGTAACATATTGAAGCCTATAGTGACAAAGGAAATGCCCTCAGATAAAAATCAAAAAGAAGCTTTCTGAGAAACTCCTTAGTGATTTGTGAATTGATCTCACAGAGTTACACTGTTCTTTCATTGAGCAGTTTGTGAAAACCATTTTCTTGGAATCTGCAATGGGGTATTTCGGAGTACATTGAAGCTTATGGTGACAAAGGAAATATCCTCATACCAAAACCAGAAAGAAGCTTACTAAGAAACTGCTTTGTGTTGGGTTAATTCGTCTCACAGAGGTACACGATTCTTTACATGGAGCAGTTTGGCAGCACTGCTTTTGGGGAATCTGAGAAGGGATATTTTGGGTTGCATTGAAGCCTACAGTGACAAAGGAAATATCCTCAGAAAAAAGCAAAAGGAAGCTTTATGAGAAACTGTTTTGTGATCTGTGAATTCATCTCACAGTGGTACATGAAGCTTTTATGGATCAGTTTGGTAGCACTGTTTTTGTGGAATCTGAGAAGGGACATTTTGGATTGCATACAAGCCAATGGTGATAAATGATATAGAATCAGATAAAAACTAGAAAGAACTTTCTCGAGAAACTTCTTTGCGATGTGTGAATTCATCTCACTGAGTTACAACTTTCTCTCCATGGAGGAGTTTCCTGACACTCCTTCCATGTAAACTGCAACTGGATATTTGGACTGCATTGAGGCCTATGGAGAAAAAGTAAAGATCCTCAGATAAAAACTAGAAAGAAGCTTTCTGAGAAACTGCTTTGTGATGTGTGAATTCATCTCACAAAGTTACACTGTGTTTCCAATTGAGCAGTTTGATAACACTGTTTTCATGGAATCTGCCATATTATATTTGGGAGCACATTGAAGCCTGTGGTGGCAAATTAAATAGCCTCAGATAAAAAACAGAAAGAAGCTCTCCAAGAAATTTCTTTGTGATGGATGAATTCATCACACAGATTTACACATTTGCTTTCTTTCAGCAGTTTGGTAGTACTATTTATATGGAATCTGCAAAGGGATATTCAGGAGCTCCCAGAACCGTATGGTGTAAAAGGAAATAACTTCAGATAAAAACTGGAAAGAAGATTTTTGAGAAACAGTTTTGTGATGTATGTATACATCTCATAGAATTTACAATTTTGTTCATTGAGCAGTTCAGCATCACTGTTTTTGTGGTATCTGAGAGGAGATACTTGGGATCACATTGAAGCCAGTGTTGAAAAAGGAAATATCCTGAGATTTAAACTAGAAAGAAGGTTTCTGAGAAACTGCTTTGTGATGGGTGAATTCATCTCACAGAGTTACGCCTTTCTGTTCATTGAGTTGTTTGTTAACACTGTTTTTGTGAAATTTGCAAAGGGATATTCGGGAGTGCATAGAGTCCAATGGCAAAAAAGGAAAAATCTTCAGGTACAAACGTGAGAAAAGCTTTCTGAGAAACAGCTTTGTGATGTGCACATTCGTCTAATAGAGTTAAACATTTCTGTTGAGGGAGCACTTTGGCCTCAATGTTTTTGTAGTATCCGAGAAGGGATACTTGGGAGCGCATTGAAGCCTATGGTGGAAAGGGAAATATCCACATACAAAAACTAGAAAGAAACCTTCTGAGAAACCACTTTGTGATGTGTTAATTCATCTGACAGAGTTAAACGATCCTTTCTATGGGGCAGATTCTTAGCACTGTTTTTGGAGAATCTGAGAAGGGATATTTTTGATCGCATTGAAGCCTACAGTGACAAAGGAAATATCCTCACATAAAAACTAGAATCTTTCTGGGAAGCCTATTTGTGATGCATGTATTCATCTCACAGAGTAACACCTTTCTTTTCATGGAGCAGTTTGTTAACACTGATTTTGTGGAATCTGCACAGGGATATTTGTGAGAGCTTTGAGCCATATAGTGAAAAAGGAAATATCCTCAGATAAAAACTAGAAATATACTTTCTGAGAAACTGCTTTGGGATGTGTGAATTTATCTCACAGAATTACACTGCTATTTTCATTGAGCAGTTTGATAATGCTGGTTCCTTAGAACATGCAATAGGATATTTGGGAGGGCATTGAAATCTGTTGTGACAAAGGAAATATCCTCAGATCAAAACCATAAAGAAGTTTTCTGTGAAACTGCTTTGTGATAGGTCAATTCACCTCACAGCATCACACAGTCCTTTTCATTAAGAAGTTTGCTAACAGTTTTTTCCTGGAATCTGCAATGGGATATTCCAGTGCTCATTGAGGAAAATGGTGAAAAAGGAAATATCCTCAGATAATAACTAAGAAGAAGCTTTCTGAGAAATCACTTTGTTATGTGTCAATTCATCTCACAGAGCTACACCATTCTTTTCATGGAGCAGTTTGGTGGCACTGTTTTTTGGGAATCTGAGAGGGAATATTTTGGTTTGCATCGAAGCCTATGGTTACAAAGGAAATATCCTCATATAACAACTAGAAAGAAGGTTTCTGAGAAAGTTCTTTGCTGTGTGTGAATTCAGCTCACAGAGTTACACCTTTCTTTTCATGGAGCCATTTGCTAATACTGTTTTCGTGTAACATACAAAGGGATATTTGGGAGCCAGTTGAGGCCTATGGTGAAAGAGGAAATATCCCCAGCTAAAAATCAAAAAGAAGCTTTCTGAGAAACTGCTTTGTGATGTCTGAATTCATCTCACAGAGCTACACCACTCTTTTCCTTGAGAAGTTTTCTAACACTTTTTTCATGGAATCTGCAATGGGATATTACAGAGAGCATTGAGAACTATGGGGAAAAAGGAAATATCTGCAGATAAAATCTAGAAAGAAGTGGTCTGAGAAATAGCTTTGTGATGTGTGAATTCATCTCACAGAAGGGATATTTTGGATCGCATTGAAGCCTAGTGTGACAATGGAAATATATCAAGATAAAAACCAGCAAGAAATGTTCTAAGAAACTTCCTTGTGATGTGTGTATTCATCTCACAGAGTAACACCTTTCTTTTCATGGAGCTGTTTGCTAACGCTGTTTTTGTGGAATCTACAAAGTGATACTTGGGAATGAGTTGAGACGATGGTGAAAACGGAAATATCCTCAGATAAAAACTAGAAGGAAGCTTTCTGAGGAATTCCTTTTTTATGTGTGAATTCATCTTACAGAGTTACACCACTCTTTACCTGGAGCAGTTTGCTAACACTGTTTTCATGGAATTTGCAATAGGATATTTCAGAGTGCATTAAAGCCTTTGGAGCAAAGGAAATTATCTCAGACAAAAAAAAAAAAGCTTTCTGTGAAACTGCTTAGTGATGTGTGAATTCATCTCACAGGCGTACACCTTTATTTTCATGGTGCAGTTTGATCACACTCTTTTTGGGGAATCTGAGAAGGGATATTTTGGATTGCATTGAAGCCTAAGGTGACAAATTAAATATCCTCAGACAAAAACTTGAAATAAGCATTCTGAGAAACGATTTTGTGATGTGTTAATTCATTTCATAGAGTTACATGATTCTTTTCAAGGATCAGTTTTGTAGCACTGTTTTCGATTGCAATTAAGCCTATGGTGACGAATTATCTTCAGATAAAAACTAGAAAGAAGCTTTCTGAAATACACAGAATTACACCTTTCTTTTCATGGAACCATTTGCTTACAGGGTTTCATGGAATCTGCAAAGGCATGATTGGGAGCACACTGAGGAGTAAATTGAAAAAGGAAATATCCTCAGAAAAAACTAGAAAGAAACATTCTGAGAAACTGCTTTTTGATGTGTGAATTCGTCTTACGGAATTATACCATTCTTTTCTTTGAGCAGTCTGATAGGACTGTTTTGGTGGGATCTGTAATAAGATATTTGAGAGCACATTGAAGCCGATGGTGAGAAAGGAAATATCTTCAGAAAAAAATCAAAAAGAAACATTCTATACTTCTTTGTGATGTGTGAATTCATCTCACAGTGTTACATCGTTCCTTCCTTTCATTAGGAAGTTTGCTAACATTTTTTCCTGGAATCTGTAATGGTATATTCGGGAGTGCATTGAGGCCTATTTTGAAAAAGGAAATGTCCTCAGAGAAAAACTAGAAAGAAGCTTTCTGAGAAACTGTTTTGTGATTTGTGAATTCATCCTACAGAGTTACAGGTTTCTTTTCATAGAGCGGTTTGGTAGCACTGTTTTATGGGATCTGCAATGAGATATTTTGGATCACATTGAAGCCTATGGTGACCAATGAAATATCCTCAAATAAAAACTAGAAAGAAGTATCGTGAGAAACTGATTTGCAATTTGCGATTTCAGCTCACAGAAGTACACCTTTCTTTTCAATGAACACTTTGGCAAAACTGTTTTCAGTTAATCTGAGAAGGGATATTATGTATTGCCTTGAAGCCTATGGTGACAAAGAAAATACCCTCAGATAAAACTAGAAAGAAATTTTCTGAGAAACTGCTTTGTGATGTGTGAAATCATCTTAGCGAGTTACACCATTCTTTAAATTGAGAAATTTGCTAACACTTTTTTCATGGAATCTGCAATGGGATATTCTGGAGCACTTTGAGGAATATTGTCAAAAAGGAAATATCCCTAGATAAAAACTTGAAAGAGCATATCTGAGAAACAGCTTTGTGATGTGTGAATTCATCTCACAGAGTTACAACCCTCATTTCATAGAGCAGTGTGGTAGCACTCTTTTTGGGGAATCTGAGAAGGGATATTTTGAATAGGATTGAAGCCTATGGTGACAAAGGAAATATTGTCAGATAAAAACTAGAAAGAAGCTTTCTGAGAAACTGATTTGTGATGTGTGAATTGATCTCACAGAGTAACAATTTTCTTTTCATGGAGCAGTTTGCTAAAATTGTTTTTGTGGGATTTTTAAAATGATAATGTGAATGCATTGTGACCTATATTGAGAAAGGAAATATACTCAGAGAAAAAATACAAAGATGCTTTTTGAGAAATTACCTTGTGATGTGTGAATTCACCTCAAAGAGTTACACATTTCTTTGCATTGAGCAATTTGATTACACTATTTTCGAGGAATCTGCAATAGAATATTTGGGAGCACATTGTAGCCTATGGTGACAAAGAAAATATCCTCAGATAAACCAAAAGGAAGCTTTCTGAGAAGCTGCTTTGTGATTTGTGAATTCATCTCACAGAAGTACACCTTTCTTTTCAATGAGCAGTTTGGTAATACTGTTTTCGGTTAATCTGAGAAGGGATATTTTATATCACATTGAGGCCAATGGTGACAAAGGAAATACTCTCAGATAAAAACTAGAAAGAAATTTTCTGAGAAACTTCTTGTGATGTGTAAAATCATCTTAGTGAGTTACAACTATCTTTCCATTGAGCAATTTGCTAACACTATTTTGTTGCAATCCGCAATGGGATATTTCTGAGCAAATTGAAGCTTATACTGATAAATGAAATATCCTCAGACAAAAACTAGAAAGAAGCTTTCTGAGAAACTGCTTTGAGATTCGTGAATTCATCTCACAGAGTTACAGGATACTTTTCATGGAGCAGTTATGTAGCACTGTTTATGGGGAATATGAGAAGGGATATTGTGGATAGCATTGAAGCCTATGTTGACAAAGGAAATATCCTCAGATAAAAATTAAAAAGAAGCTTTCTGAGAAAGCACTTTATGATGTGTGAATTCTTCTCACAGAGGTACACCTTTCTTTTCATGGAGCAGTTTGATAACATTGTTTTCATGGTATCTACAAAAGGATATTTGGGAGTAAGTTGAAGCCTATGAAGAAAAAGGAAATATCCTCAGATTAAAAACTAGAAAGAAGCTTTCTGAGAAATTGCTTTGTGATGTGTGAATGCATCTCACAGATTTACACCTTTCTTTTCATGGAGCAATTTGTTAACACTATTTTCATGTAATCTTCAAAGAGATATTCCCGAGCACATTGAGGCTTATAGTGAAAAAGGAAATATCCTTAGAGAAAAACTAGAAGGAAGCTTTCTGAGAAACTGCCTTCTGATTTCTGAATTCATATCACAGAGTAACACCATTCTTTTCATGGAGCAATTTGGTAGCACTGTTTTTGGGGAATCTGAGAAGGGACATTTAGGATCACATTGAAGCCTATGGTGACAAAGGAAGTATCATCTGATAAAAACTAGAAAGAAGATTTCTAAGAAACTTCTTTGTGATGTTTGAATTCGTCTCACAGAGTTACATTTTTCTTTTACATGGAGCAGTGCTAACACTGTTTTCTTGGAATCTGCAAAGGGATATTTGGGAGTGTATTGATGCATATAGTGAAAAAGGAAATATCCTCAGATATTAAATAGAAAGAAACTTTCGGAGAAGCTACTTTTTGATGTGTCAATTCATCTCACTGAGTTACGCCTTTCTTTTCATTTAGTAGTGTGTTATCACTGTTTTTTGGAAACTGCAAACAGATATTTGTGAACGCCTTCACTCCTATACTGAAAAAGGAAATAACCTCAGATAAAAACTAGAAAGGAGCTTTCTGAGAAAATTTTTTGTGTAGTTTGAATTCATCTCACAGAGCTACAACTTTCTTCAGGGAGCAGTTTGCTAACACTCTTTTCGTGGAATCTGCAAACGGATATTTGGAAGCACATTGAGGCCCATAGTGAAAAAAGAAATATCCCCAGATAAAACTAGAAAGAAGTTTTCAGAGAAACTTTGGGATGTGTAAATTCATCTCACATAGTTACACCATTCTTTTCACTGAGCAGTTTGATAACACTGTTTTCATGGAATCTGCAATAGGATATTTTGGAGGGCATTGAACCTTATGGTGTTAAAGGAAATATCCACAGACAAAAACTAGAAAGATGATTTCTGAGAAACTGCTTTGTGATTTGTGAATTCATCTCACAGAGTTACATGATTCTTTTCTTGGAGCAATTTGGTAGCACTGCTTTTTGGGAATCTGACAAGGATATTTGGGATCGCATTGAAACCTATGGTGTTAAAAGAAATATCCTCAGATAAAAACTAGAATGAATCATTCTTGGAAAGTTCTTTGTGATGTGTGAATTCCTCTCACAGAGTTACACCATTCTGTTCATTGAGCAGTGTTATAACTGTCATTACATGGAATAACACTCATTACCTGGAATCTGCAACAGGATATTTGGGAGCACATTGAAGTCAGTGGTGACAAAGAAAATATCCTCTGATAAAAACCCAAAAAAGGCTTTCTGTGATACCATTTTGCAATGTATGAATTGAACTCACGGAGTTACACGGTTCTTTTCATTGAAGAGTTTGACAACATTATTTTATTGGAATCTGCATTGATATATTTTGGAGTGTATTAAAGCTTGTGGTGACAAAGGGAATATCCTCAGATGGAAATTAGAAACAAGTTTCCAGAGAAACTGTTTTGTGATTTGTGAATTCATCTCAAGGAGTAACAACTTTCTTCTCTTGGAGCCGTTTCGAAGCACTGCTTTTGGTGAATCTGAGAACGGATATTTTGTATGACATTGAAGCCTACATTGACAAAGGAAATATCCTCACATTAAAACTAGAAAGAAGCTTTCTGAGAAACTTCTTCATGATGTGTAAATTCATGTCACAGAGTTACAAATTTCTTTTCACAGAGCAGTTTGCTAACACCGTTTTCGTGGAATCTGCAAAAGGATTTATTGGAGTGCATTGAAGATTATGGTGTCAAAGGAAATATAAACAGATTAAAACTAAATAAAAGTTTTCTGAGAAACTGGTTTGTGATGTGTGAATTCATCTCACAGAGTTACACCTTTCTTTTCATTGAGAAGTTTGCTAACACTTTTCTTGTTTAATCTGCAATGGGATAATAAAGCACACATTCAGGAATATAGTGAAAAAGGAAATATCCTCAGATGAAAACTAGAAAGAAGATTTCTGAGAAAGTTCATTGTGATGTGTGAATTGACCTCACAGAGCTACATCTTACTTTTTTTTTTTTTTTTTTTTTTTTGAGACGGAGTCTTGCTCTGTCGCCAGGGCTGGAGTGCAGTGGCTGGATCGCAGCTCACTACAAGCTCTGCCTCCCGGGTTAACGCCATTCTCCTGCCTCAGCCTCCCCAGTAGCTGGGACTACAGGCGCCCGCCACCTCGCCCGGCTAGTTTTTTGTATTTTGTAGTAGAGACGGGGTTTCACAGTGTTAGCCAGGATGGTCTTGATCTCCTGACCTCGTGATCCGCCCATCTCGGCCTCCCAAAGTGCTGGGATTACAGGCTTGAGCCACCGCGCCCGGCTACATCTTACTTTTCATGGAGCAGTTTGCTAACACTCTTTTTGTAGAATCTCCAAAGGAATATTTGGGAACGCATTGAGGCCTACGTTGGAAAAGGAAGTATCCACAGATGAAAAGTAGAAAGAACCTTTCTGGGAAACTCCTTTGTGATGTGTGAATTAAACTCACAGAGATACACTGTCCTTTATATTGAGCAGTTTGCTAACACTGTTTTCTTGGAATGCGCAATGAGATATTTCGGAGTGTATTGAAGCTTATGAGGACAAAGGAAATATCCTCAGACAAAAACTAGAAAGAAGCTTCCTGAGAAACTTTTTTGTGATTTGTGAATTCATCTCAGAGGGTTACACCATTCTTTTAATGGATTAGTTTGGTAGCACTGTTTTTAGGGAATCTGAGAAGGGATATTTTTGATTACATTGAAGCTTATATTGAAAAAGGAAATATCCTCAGATAAAAACTAGAAAGAAACTTTCTGGGAAACTCCTTCATTATGTGTGAATTCATATCACGGAATTACACCTTTATTTTCATGGAGCAGTTTGCTAACACTGTTTTCGTGGAATCTGCAAAGGGATATTTGGAGGCAAATTGAGGCCTATGGTGAAAAAAGGAAATATTCTGAGATAAAAACTAGAGAGATGCTTTATGAGAAACTTCTTTGTGAGGTGTGAATTCATCTCACAGCATTACAGTGTTCATGTCATTGAGCAGTTTGCTAACACTGTTTTCATGGAATCTGCAATGGTATATTTTGGAGCTCATTGAAGATAATAGTGACAGAGGAAGTATCCTCAAAAAAAAACTAGAAAGAAGCTTTCTTAGAAACTGCTTTCCGATTTGTGAATTCATCTCCCTGAGTTATGTAATTATTATTATTATTATTATTATTATTATTATTATTATTATTTGAGATGGAGTCTCGCTCTGTCGCGCGGGCTGGAGTGCCGTGGCCAGATCTCAGCTCACTGCAAGCTCCGCCTCCCGGGTTTATGCCATTCTCCTGACTCAGCCTCCTGAGTAGCTGGGACTACAGACGCCCGACACCTCGCCCAGCTAGCTTTTTGTATTTTTTTTTAGTAGAGACGGGGTTTCACCATGTTAGCCAGGATGGTCTCGATCTCCTGACCTCGTGATTTGCCCGTCTCGGCCTCCCAAAGTGCTGGGATTACAGGCTTGAGCCACCACGCCCAGCCTATGTAATTATTTTTATGGAGCAGTTGGGTAGCACTGTTTTCAGGGAATCTGAGAAGGGATATTTTGGATTGCATTGAAGCCTCTGTTAACAATGGAAATATCCTCACATAAAAAAGAGAAAGAATCTTTCTGAGAAACTTCTTTGTGATGTGTGAATTCATCTCACACAGTTACAGCTCTCTTTTCTTGGAGCAGTTTGCTAACACTGTTTTCGTGGAATTTGCAAAGGGATATTGGGAGTGCTTTGAAGCCTATGGTGACAAAGGAAGTATCCTCAGAAAAAAACCAAAAGGAAGCTTTCTGAGAGACTGCGTTGTGATGTGTGAATTGATCTCACAGAGTTACATTGTTCTTTTCATTGAGCACTTTAATAACACTTTATTTTGGAATCACAATGAGATATTTTGAAATGCATTGAAGCTCAGGGTGACAAAGGAAATATCCTCAGGCAAAAAGTAGTAAAAAGCTTTCTCAGAAACTGCTTTTTGATTGGTGAATTCATCTCACAGCGTTACACAATTCTTTCCATGTAGCAGTTTTTTAGCACTGTTTTTTCGGAATCAGAGAAGAGATGCTTTGGATTGCATTGAAGCCAAAGGTGACAAAGGAAATATCCTCAGATTATTACTAGAAAGAAGAGCTCTGAGAAACTTCTTTGTGATGTGTGAATTCACCTCATGGAGTTAGAATACTTTTCACTCAGCAGTTTGCTAACACTGTTTTCTTGGAATTTGCAGTGGGATACTTTGGAGCACTTCGAAGATTATGGTTACAAAGGAAATATTCTTAGACAAATCAAAATTAAGATCTCTGAGAAACTGCTTAGTGATGTGTGAATTCTTCGCAGAGATTTACAATGTTCTTTTCATTGAGAAGTTTGCTTACACTTTTCTCGTTTAGTCTGCAATGGGATATTCAGGCTAATATTCAAAGATATTTGGGAGTGCCTTGAGGCCAATAGTGAAAAATGAAATATCCTCAGATTAAAAGGAGAAAGAAGCATTCTGAGAAACCACTTTGTTATGTGTTAATTAATCTCACAGAATTACATGATTGTTTTCATGGATCAGATTGGTAGCAGTGTTTTTCGGGAATCTGGGAAAGGATATTTTGGATCACTTTGAAGCCTACTGTGGCAAATGAAATGTCCTCAGATAAAAACTAGCAGAAGCTTTCTGAGAAAGTTCTTTGTGATGAGTGAATTCGTCTCACAGTGTTACACATACCTTTTCATGAATCATTTTCCTAACATTGTTTTGATGGAATCTACAAAGGAATATTTGGGAACGTTTTGAGCTCTATAGTGAATTGGATCGTAGTGAAGCCTATGTTGAAGAGGAAATATCTTCAGATAAATGTAGAAAGATGCTTTTTGAGAAAGTTCTTTGTGATGTGTGAATTTATCTTACAGAGCTACAACTGTCTTTCCATGGAGCAGTTTGCTAAATCTGCTTTCATCTAATCTTCAAGGAGACATTTGGGAGCATATTGAGGCCTATGGTGAAAAACTAAATATCCTCAGAAAGAAACCAAAAAGAAGCACTCTGAGAAAGTTCTTTTTGACGTGTGAATTCATCTCACAGTGTTACACAGTTCTTTTCATTGAGCAGTTTGCTAACACTGTTTTCATGGAATCTGCAAAGGTATATTTGGAAGCGCCTTGAGGAATATAGTGAAAAAAGAATATCCTCATATAAAAACTAGAAAGAAGCTTTCCAAGAAACTACTTTGTGATGTGTGAATTCATCCAATGTCATATTTGGGAGTGCCCTGAGGCCTCTAGTGAAAAAGGAAATATGCTCAGATAAAAAATAGGAAGAAACTTTCTGAAAAACTGCTTTGTGATGTGTGCATTCATCTCACAGAGATACACTGTTCTTTTCATTTAGGAGTCTACTAATACTGTTTTCTTGGACTCTGTCATGGGATATTTGGGAGGACATTTAAACTTATGGTGACAAAGAAAATATCTTCATATAAAAACTAGAAAGAATCTTTCTGAGAAACCACTTTGGGATGTATTAATTCATCTCACAGAGTTACACCATTGTTTTCATGTGTCAGTTTGGTAGCACAGTTTTTGAGAAAATTAGGAAGGAATATTTTCAGTTGCATTGAAGCCTTTGATGACTAAGGAAAAACACTCAGGTAAAAACTAGAACAAACGTTTCTGAAAAAGTTCTTTTTGATGTGTTAATTCATCTCACCACGTTGCACCTTTCTTTTCAGGGATCTGTTTGCTAATACTGTTTTCATGGAACCAGTAAAGGGATATTTGGGAACGCATTGTGGCCCAAAGTGAAAAACGCAATATCCTCCAGTAAAAATTAGAAAGAAGCTTTCTGAGAAACTGCTTTGTGATGTGTGAATTCATCTCACAGAGCTATGCCGTTCTTTTCATTGAGCAGATTGATAACACTTTTTCGTGGGATCTGCAATAGGATATTTGGGCATGAATTGAAAACTATAGTGACAAAGGAATTATCCTCAGATGAAAACCATAAAGAAGCTTTCTGGTAACCTGCTTGGTGATGTGTTAACTCATCTCACAGCATTACACGTATCTTTTCATGGATTGCATTGAAGCCTTTGTTGACAGTGGAAATATCCTCAGATAAAAACTAGAAAGAAGCTTTCTGAGAAAATTCTCCATGATGTGGGAGTTCATCTCACGGAGTTACACCTTTCTTTTCATGGATAAGTTTGCTAACACAGTTTTTGTGGAATTGGCAGAGGGATATTTGGGAGCACATTGAGGCCTGTAGTGAAAATTGATATATCCTCATTGAAAAACTAGAAAGAAGTTTTTTGAGAAACTGCTTTGTGATACATGAATTCAATGTACAGAGTTACACTGTTCTTTTCATTCAGCAGTTTGCTAACACTGCTTACTTGGAATCTACAATGGCATATTTCACAGTATATTGAGCTTATTGTGAAAAATTAAATATTCTCACACAAAAACTAGAGAGAAGCTTTCTGAGAAATCTCTTTGTGTGGTGTTAATTCATCTCACAGTGTTATATGACTCTTTTCATGGATCAGATTGATAGCACTGTTTCTGGGGAATCTGAGAAGGGATATTTTGGATCGCATTGAAGCCTATGGTGACTAAGGAAATATCCTCAGAAAAAATCTGGAAAGAAGCTATCTGAGAAAGTTATTTTTGATGTCTGAATTCATCTCACAGAGTTACACCTTTCTTTTCATGTAGCAGATTGCGAACACAGTTTTCGTTTAATCTGGAAAGAGATATTTGGGAGTCCATTGAGGCCTATAGTGAAAAAGGAAATATCCTCAGACAAAAACTAGAAGGAATCTTTCTGAGAAATTACTTTGTTATGTGTGAATTCACCTCACAGAGTTACACCATTCTCATTATTGTGCCATTTGATAACACTGTTTTCGCACAATCTGCAATAGGATATTTGTGAGCTCCTTGAAGACTATGGTGACAAAGAAAATATTATCAGAGAAAAACCAAAAAGAAGCTTTCAGAAAAACTGCCTTGTGATCTGTGAATTTAACTCACAGAGTTACGCTGTTATTTTCATTGAGCAGTTTGCTAACACTGCTTTCTTGGAATCTGCAATGGGACATTTTTGAGGGCATTGAAGCTTATGATAGAAAAGGTAATAACCTCTGACAAAAACTAGAAAGAAAATTTCTGAAAAACTGCTTCGTGATTTGTGAATTCATCTCAGAGTTACACGATACTTTTCATGGAATAGTTTGGTAGCACTGTTTTTGGGGAATCTGAGAAGGAATATTTTGAATCACAATAAAGCCTATACTGACAAAGGAAATATCCTCCAACAAAAACTAGAAAGAAGCTTTTGGAGAAACTGCTTTGTGGTTTCTGAATTCATCTCACAGAGTTACATGATTCTTTTCATGGAGCAGTTTGGTAGCATTGTTTTGGGGGGATTTGAGAAGGGATATTTTGGATCGCATTGAAGCCTATGGTGACAAAGGAAGTATCCACGTATAAAAACTGGAAACAAGGTTTCTGAGAAACTGATTTGTAATTTGTTTGTTCATCTCACTGAGTTACACCTTGGTTTTAATGTAGCAGTTTGCTAACACTGTTTTCGTGGAATCTGCAATGGGATAATTTGGAGCACATTGAAGCTTATGGTGAAAAAGGAAATGTCCTCATATAAAAACTAGAAGGACGCTTTCTGAGAAACTGCTTTGTGATATGTTAATTCAGCTCACAGCGTTACATGATTATTTTCATGGATGAGTTTGGCAACACTGTTTTTTGGGGAATATGGAGAGGGATATTTTGAATCACATTGAAGCCTAGGGTGACAAAGGATATATGCTGATGTAATAAGTAAAGCTTTCTGAGAGACTTCCTTGTGATGTGGGAATTCTTCTCACACTCTTCCACCTTTCTTTTCAGGGATCTGTTTGCTAACACTCTTTTCATGGAATCTGCAAAGGGATATTTGGGAGTGCATTATGGACTATAGTGGAAAATGCAATATCCTCACATAAAAATTAGAAAGAAGCTTTCTGAGAAACTGCTTTGTGATGTGTGAATTCATCTTACAGAGCTATGCCGTTCTTTTCATTGAGTCATTTGATAACACTTTTATCGTGGAATCTGCAATAGGATATTTGGGAGTGCATAGAAGCCTATGGTGACAAAGGAAATATCCTCAGATGAAAACCAAAATGAAACGTTCTGAGAAACTGCTTTGTGTTGTGTCAATTCATCTCACAGAGTTACACTGTTGTTTTCACTGAGCAGTTTGCTAACACTGTTTTCTTGGAATCTTCAATGGGATATTTCAGAGCATATTGAAGCTTAGGGTGACAAAGAAAATATCCTCAGACAAAAACTAGAAAGAAGGTTTCTGAGAAACTGCTTTGTGATTTGTGAATTCATCTCAGAGTTACACGATTCTTTTCATGGAGCCATTTGATAGCACTGTTTTGAGGGAATCTGAGAAGGGATATTTTGGATCGCATTGAAGCCTATGATGACAAATGAAATATCCTCATATAAAAACGAGAAAGAAGCTTTCTGAGAAACCGCTCTGAGGTGTGTTAATTCATCTCACAGCATTACACGAGTGTTCATGTATAAGTGTGCCAGCGTTGTTTGGAATCTGAGAAAGGATATTTTGGTTTGCATAGAAGTCCATGGTGAAAAGGAAAACATCCCTAGATAAAAACTAGAAAGAAGCTTTCTGAGAAAGTTCTGTGTGCTGTGTGAATTCATCTCACAGACTTACACCTTTCTTTTCATGGGTCAGTATGCTAATAGAGTTTTTGTGGATCTGCAAAGATTTATTTTGGAACACCTTGAGGACTACAGTGAAAAAGAAATATAATCCTCAGATAAAAACAAGAAAAAAGCTATCTGAGAAACTGCTTTGTGATTGGTGAATTCATCCCACAGAGTTACACTCTTGTTTTCATTGAGCAGTTTGATAACACTGTTATTGTAGAATAAGCAAAAGGATATTTGGGAGTACATTGAAGCCTATGGTGACAAAGGGAGTGTCCTCAGAAAAAACAAAAAAAGAAGCATTTTGAGAAACTGCTTTGAGATGTGTGAATTCATCTCATTGAGTTACACTGTCCTTTTCATTGAGCAGTTTGCTAACACTGTTTTCTTGCAATCATCAATGGGATAATTCAGAGCGCATTGAAGCTTATGGTGACAAAGGAAATATCCTCGTATAAAAACTAGAAAGAAGCTTTTGAGAAACCGCTTTGTGATGTGTTAATTCTTCTCACAGAGTTACACGATGCTTTTCATGGATCAGCTTGGTTGCACTGTTTTTGGGCAATCTGAGAAGGGATACTTTTGATTGCATTGAAGCCTATGGTGACTAAGGAAATATCCTCAGATAAAAACTAGAAAGAATCTTTCTGACACAGTTATTTGTGATGTGCAAATTATCTCACAGAGTTAAAACTTTCTTTTCATGGGGCAGTTTGCTAACAGAATTTTCGTGGAATCTGCAAAGGGGTTCTTGGGAGCACTTTGAGGCCTACAGTGAAAAAGGAAATATTCGCAGATAAAAACTATAAAGATGCCTTCTGAGAAACTGCTTTGTGATGTGTGAATTAATCTCACAGAGTTGCACCATTCTTTTCATTGTGCAGGTTGATAACACTGTTTTCGTGGAATGTGCAACAGGATATTTGGGATCCGCATTGTAGCCTATGCTGATAAAGAAAATATCCTCAGAGAAAAACCAAAAAGAAGCTTTCTGAGAAGTGGCTTTGTGTTGTGTGAATTCAAGTCATAAAGTTACACTGTTCTTTTCATTGAGGAGTTTGCTAACACTGTTTTCTTGGAATCTGAACTGGAATATTTCAGATGCTTATTGTAAACACAGACGCTTATTGTAAAAAAGGAAATAAAAAGGAAATATCCTCAGACAAACCTAGAAAGAAGCTTTCTTAGTCTTCTTTGTGATTTGTAATATCATGTCAGAGAGTTACAGTTTTATTCATTGAACAGTTTGCTAATACTGCTTTCTTGCTTTCTGCAATGGGATATTTCAGAGCCCATTGAACCTTATGGTTGTAAAGGAAATATTCTCATATCAAAACTAGAAAGAAACTTTTTTAGAAACCACTTTTTGATGCTATAATTTATGTCACGGTGTTGCACGACTGTTTTCGTGAATCAGTTTTTGAGTAAACTGAGATGGGATACTTTGGATCGCATTGAAAAATATGGTGACCAAGGAAATATCCTCAGATTAAAACTAGAAAGAAGCTTTCTGAGAAAGTTCTTCCTGATGTCAGAAATCATATCAAAGAGATACAATTTTCTTTTCATGGAGCAGTTGGCTAACACTGTTTTTGTGGAATCTACAAAGGGATATTTGGGAGTGCATTGAGGCTTATGTTGAAAAAGAGCATATTCTCAGTTAAAAACTAGAAAGAAGCTTTCTGAGAAACTGTTTTGTGATGTGTGAATTCACCTCCTAGTGTTACACATTTGTTTTCATAGAGCGGTTCATTCATACTGTTTTCTTGGAATATGCAACTGGATATTTTGGAGCACAGTGAAGACTACGGTGACAAAGGAAATATAATCAGATGAAAACCAAAAATAAGTCTATTGAGAAACTGGGTTGTGTTGTGTCAATTCATGTCACAGAGTTACACTGTTCTTTTCATTGAGCAGTTTGCAAACACTGTTTTCTTGGATTCTGCAATGGTATATTTCGGAGTGCATTGAAGATTGTGGTGACAAAGGAAATATCCTCAGACCAAAAATGAAAGAGTCTTTCTGATAAACTGCTTTGTGATGTGTGAATTCATCTCAGAGTTACCCGACTTTTTTCATGTAGCTGTTTGGTAGCACTGTTTTCGGGGAATCTGAGAAGGGATACTTTGCATCGCATTGAAGGCTATGGTGATAAGGGAATTATCCTCAGATAAAAACTGGAAAGAAGCTTTCTGAGAAAGTTCTTTGTGATGTGTGAATTCACCTAACTGACTTACACCATTCTTTTCATGGAGCAGTTTGGTTTCACTGTTTTCTTTTTTTTTTTTTTTTTCCCAGCTGCAAAATAACTTATATTTATTATAGTATACCTTTTTCTAACATAGGGGCTTTACTTGACCTCATTTAATTTACCTGTAATCTTCACTCCATTCTTTTTTTTTTTTTTAATTATACTTTAAGTTCTAGGTTTCACTGTTTTCATGGAATATGCAAAGGGATATTTGGGAGCACTTTGAGATCTATCATGAAAAAGGAAATATCCTCAGATAAAAACTAGAAAGAACTTTCTGAGAAACTTTGTAATGGATGAATTCATCTCACAGTGTTACACTGTACTTTTCATTGAGAAGTCTTCTAACGCTGCTTTCTTGTAATCTGCAATGGGATATTTCAGAGCACATTGAAGCTTATGGTGACAAAGGAGATATCCTCAGACAAAAACTAAAAAGAAACTTTCTGAGAAACTGCTTTGTAATTTGTGAATTCTTCTCACAGAGTTACACAATTCTTTTCATGGAGCAGTTTGGTAGCACTGTTTTAGGGAAATCTCCAAAGGGATATTTTGGACTGGATTGAAGCCAATGGTAACAAAGGAAATATATTCATATAAAAACTACAAAGATGCTTTCTGAGAAACTGCGCTGTGATGTGTTAATTCATCTCACATCTTTACACAATTATATACATGGATCAGTTTGATAGCACTGCTTTTTGGGAATCTGAGAAGGGATATTTTGGATCACTTTGTCTACAGTGACTAAGGAAATAACCTCATATAAAAACTAGAAAGAGGCTTTCTGGGAAAGTTCACTGTGATGTGTGTATTTATCTCATAGAGTTACACCTTTCTTTTAATGGAGCAGATTGGTAACACTGTTTTCGTGGAATCTTCAAAGGGCTATTTGGGGTACATTGAGGCCTAGGGTGACAATGGAAATAACCTCATAGAAAAAGCTTTCTGAGAAACTACTTTGTGATATTTGAAATCAACACCCAGAATTACACTGTTTCTTTTTTCATTGAGCAGTTTTCCTACACTGTTTTCTTGGAATCTACAATGGGATATTTCAGAGCATATTGAAGCTTATGGTGACAAAGGAAATATCCTCACACATAAATTAGAAAGAAGCTTTCTGAGAAACTGCTTTGTGATTTCTGAATTCATCACACAGAGTTACACGATTCTTTTCATGGATGAGTTTTTAGCACTCTTTTTGGGGAATTTGAAAGGGAACATTTTGGGTCGCATTGAAGCCTATGGTGTATAAGGAAATATCCTCAGATAAATACAAGAAAGAAGCTGTCTGAGAAAGTTCTTTGTGTTGTGTGAATTCATTGCAAAGAGTTACAAATTTCTTTTCATGGAGCACTTTGTTAACACAATTATTGTGGAATCTGCAAAGGGATATTTGGGAGTGCATTGAGGCCTATGGTGAAAAAGAAAATATCCTCAGAGAAAATCTAAAAAGAAGCTTTCTGAGAAACCACTTTTTGATGTGTGAATTCAACTCACAGGGTTACACTGTCCTTTTCATTGAGCAGATTACTAACACTGTTTTCTTGAAGTCTGCATTGGGATATTTCGGAGTACATTGAAGCTTATTGTGAAAAATGAAGTACCTTCAGACAAAAACTAGAAAGAATCTTTCTGAGGAACTGCATGGTGATTTGTAAATTCATCTAACAGAGTTACAGGGTTTTTTCACAGATTAGTTTGATAGCACTGTTTTTGGGAAATCTGAGAAGGGTTATTTTGGATTGCATTGAAGCCTATAGTGTCAAAGGAAATATCCTCAGATTAAAACTAGAAAGAAGCTTTCAGAGAAACTTCTTTGCGATATGTGAATTCATCTCACAGAGTTACAACTTTATTTTCATGGAGCAGTTTGCTAACACTGTTTTTATGGTTCTGCAAAGGGATGTTTGGGAGCCTATTGAAGCCTATGGCAAAAAAGGAAATATCCTCATAGACAAACTAGAAAGAAAATTTCTGAGAAACTGCATCAATATGTGTGAAATGAAGTCACAGAGTTACACTGTTCTTTTCATTGAGCAGTTGATAACACTGTTTTCTTGTTATCTGCATTGGCATATTTGGGAGTGCATTGAGCCTATTGTAAAAAGGAAAAATCCTCAGACAAAAACTAAAAAGAAATTTTCTGAGAAACTGCTCTGTGACGTGTCAATTCATCTCACAGAGTGTTACACTGCTTTCTCATTGATCACTTTGCCACAGTGTTTTCTTGGAATCTGCAATGGGATATTTTGGAACACATTAAAGCTTATGGTGACAAAAGAAATAACCTCATATCAAAAGTAGAAAGAAACTTTCTGAGAAACTGCTTTGTGATGTGTTAATTCATCTCACTGAGGTAGACGATTTTTTTGGATCACATTGGTAGCACTGTTTATGGGGAACGTGAGAAGGGATATTTTGGATTGCGATGAAACCTATGCAGACAAAGGAAATATTTTCAGATTAAAAACTAGAAAGATTTCTGAGAAACTGCTTTGTGATGTGTGAATTCATCTCACATAGTTACAATGTTCTCTTCCTTGAGCAGTTTGCTCACACTGTTTTCTTGGAATCTGCAATGGGATATTTCAGAGTGCTTTGAAGCTTATGGCTACAAATAAATATCCTCATAAAAAAATCAGAAAGAATCTTTCTGAGAAACTGCTCTGGGTTATGTTAATTCATATCGCAGAGTTACACCATCCTTTCCATGGATCAGTTTTTTAAGTAGTATTTTTGGTGAATCAGAGAAGGGACATTTTGGATCTCATTGAAGCCTATAGTGACTAAGGAAATATCCTCAGATAAAAACTAGAGAGAAGCTTTCTGATAAATTTATGTGTGATGTGTGCATTTATTTCAAAGAAACACCTTTCTCTTCATTGAGCAATTGCTAACACTGTTTTCATGGAATCTGCAAAGGGATATTTGGGAGTGCATTGAAGCTTATATTTCTTTTAATTTTATTATTATTATTATTATTATTATTATTATTATTATTATTATACTTTAAGTTCTAGGGTACATGTGTATAACGTGCAGGTTTGTTACATATGTATACTTGTGCCGTGTTGTTGTGCTGCACCCATCAACACATCAGCACCCATCAACTCGTCAATTACATCAGGTATAACACCCAATGCAATCCCTCCTCCCTCCCGCCTCCCAATGATAGGCCCCAGTGTGTGATGTTCCCCTTCCCGAGTCCAAGTGATCTCATTGTTCTGTTCCCACCTATGAGTGACAACATGAGGTGTTTGGTTTTCTGTTCTTGTGATAGTTTGCTAAGAATGACGGCTTCCAGTTGCATTCATGTCCCTACAAAGGACATAAACTAATCCTTTTTTATGGTTGCATAGTATTCCATGGTGTATATGAGCCACATTTTCTTAATCCAGTCTGTAACTGATGGACATTTGGGTTGATTCCAAGTCTTTGCTATTGTGAATAGTGCTGCAATAAACATACGTGTGCATGTGTCCTTATAGCAGCATGACTTACAATCCTTTGGGTATATACCCAGGAATACGATGGCTGGGTCATATGGTACAACTAGTTCTAGATCCTTGAGGAATTGCCAAACTGTTTTCCACAATGGTTGAACTAGTTTACAATCCCACCAACAGTGTAAAAGTGTTCCTATTTCTCCACATCCTATCCAGCACCTATTGTTTCCTGACTTTTTAATGATTGCCATTCTAACTGGTGTGAGATGGTATCTCTTTGTGGTTTTGATTTGCATTTCTCTGATGGCGAGTGATGATGAGCATTTTTTCATGTGTCTGTTGGCTGTATGAATGTCTTCTTTTGAGAAATGTCTGTTCATTTCTTTTGCCCACTATCTGATGGGGTGGTTTGTTTTTTTCTTGTAAATTTGTTTGAGTTCTTTGTAGATTCTGGAAATTAGCCCTTTGTCAGATGAGTAGATTGCAAAAATGTTCTCCCATTCTGTAGGTTGCCTGTTCACTCTGATGGTAGTTTCTTTTGCTGTGCAGAAGCTCTTTAGTTTAATGAGATCCCATTTGTCAATTTTGGGTTGTGCTGCCGTTGCTTTTGGTGTTTTAGACATGAAGACCTTTCCCATGTCTATGTCCTGAATGGTACTACCTAGCTTTTCTTCTAGGATTTTTATGGTATTAGGTCTAAAATTTAAGTCTCTAATCCATCTTGAATTAATCTTCGTATAAGGAGTAAAGAAAGGATCCAGTTTCAGCTTTCTACTTATGGCTAGCCAATTTTCCCAGCACCATTTATTATATAGGGAATCCTTTCCCCATTTCTTGTTTCTCTCAGGTTTGTCAAAGATCAGATGGCTGTAGATGTGTGGTATTATTTCTGAGGACTCTGTTCTGTTCCATTGGTCTATATCTCTGTTTTGGTACCAGTACCATGCTGTTTTGGTTACTGTAACCTTGTAGTATGGTTTGAAGTCAGGTAGCATGATGCCTCCAGCTTTGTCCTTTTGACTTAGTATTGTCTTGGCAATGCGGGCTCTTTTTTGGTTCCATATGAATTTTAAAGCCGTTTTTTCCAATTCTGTGAAGAAACTCATTGGTAGCTTGATGGGGATGGCATTGGATCTATAAATAACCTTGGACAGTATGGCCATTTTCACGATATTGATTCTTCCTATGCATGAGCATGGTATGTTCTTCCATTTGTTTGTGTCCTCTTTTATTTCACTGAGAAGTGGTTTGTAGTTCTCCTTGAAGAGGTCCTTTACATCCCTTGTAAGTTGGATTCATAGGTATTTTATTCTCTCTGAAGCAATTGTGAATGGAATTTCACTCATGATTTGGCTCTCTGTTTGTCTGTTACTGGTGTGTAAGAATGCTCATGACTTTTGCACATTAATTTTGTATCCTGAGACTTTGCTGAAGCTTCTTATCAGCTTAAGGAGATTTTGAGCTGAAACAATGGGGCTTTCTAAATATACAATCAGGTCATCTGCAAACAGGGACAATTTGACTTCTTCTTTTCCTAACTGATACCCTTGATTTCTTTCTCTTGCCTGATTGCCCTACCCAGAACTTCCAACACTAGGTTGAATAGGAGTGGTGAGAGAGGGCATCCATGTCTTGTGCCACTTTTCAAAGGGAATTTTTCCAATTTTTGCCCATTCAGTATGATATTGGCAGTGGGTTTGTCATAAAGAGCTCTTATTATATCGAGATACGTTTCATCAATACCGAATTTATTGAGTGATTTAGCATGAAGGGCTGTTGAATGTTGTCAAAGGCCTTTTCTGCATCTATTGAGATAATCTTGTGGTTCCTGTCTTTGTTTCTGTTTATGTTCTGGATTACGTTTATTGATTTGAGAATGTTGAACCAGCCTTGCATCCCAGGGATGAAGCCCACTTGATCATGGTGGATAAGCTTTTTGATGTGCTGCTGAATCAAGTTTGCCAGTATTTTATTGAGGATTTTTGCATCGATGTTCATCAGGGATATTGGTCTAAAATTCTCTTTTTTTGTTGTGTCTCTGTCAGGCTTTGGTATCAGGATGATGTTGGCCTCATAAAATGCGTTAGGGAGGATTCCCTCTTTTTCTATTGATTGGAATAGTTTCAGAAGGAATGGTACCAGCTCCTCCTTGTACCTCTGGTAGAATTCAGCTGTGAGTCCATCTGGTCCTGGACTTTTTTTGGTTGGTAGCTGTTAATTATTGCCTCAATTTCAGAGCCTGCTATTGGTCTATTCAGGGATTCCACTTCTTCCTGGTTTAGTCTTGGAAGAGTGTAAGTGTCCAGGAAATTATCCATTTCTTCTAGATTTTCTAGTTGATTTGCATAGAGGTGTTTATAGTATTCTCTGATGGTAGTTTGTATTTCTGTGGGGTCGGTGGTGATATCCCCTTTATCATTTTTTATTCGTCTATTTGATTCTTCTCTCTTTTCTTCTTTATTCATCTTGCTAGGGTCTGTGAATTTTGTTGATCTTTTCAAAAAACCAACTCCTGGATTCATTGATTTTTTGGAGGGTTTTTTGTGTCTCTATCTCCTTCAGTTCTGCTCTGATCTTAGTTATTTTTTGCCTTCTGTTAGCTTTTGAATGTATTTGCTCTTACTTCTCTAGTTCTTTTAATTGTGATGTTTGAGTGTCCATTTTAGATCTTTCCAGCTTTCTCTTGTGGGCATTTAGTGCTATAAATTTCCCTCTACACACTGCTTTTAAATGTGTCCCAGAGATTCCGGTATGTTGTATCTTTGTTCTCATTGGTTTCAAAGAACATCTTTATTTCTGCCTTCATTTCTTTGTGTACCCAGTTGTCATTCAGGAGCAGGTTATTCAGTTTCCGTGTAGTTGAACAGTTTTGATAGAGTTTCTTAGTCCTGAGTTCTAGTTTGATTGCACTGTGGTCTGAGAGACAGTTTGTTATAATTTCTATTCTTGTACATTTGCTGGGGACTGCTTTTCTTCCAATTATGTGGTAAATTTTGGAATAAGTGTGATGTGGTGCTGAGAAGAATGTATATTCTGTTGATTTGGGGGGGGAGAGTTATATAGATGTCTATTAGGTCTGCTTGGTGGAGAGATGAGTTCAATTCCTGGATGTCCTTTTTAACTTTCTGTCTCAATGATCTCTCTAATGTTGAGAGTGGAGTGTTGAAGTCTCCCATTATTATTGTATGGTAGTCTAAGTCTCTTTGTAGGCCTCTAAGGACTTGCTTTATGAATCTGGGTGCTCCTGTATTGGGTGTATATATATTTAGGATAGTTAGCTCTTCCTGTTGAATGGATCCCTTTACCATTATGTAATGACCTACTTTGTTTCTTTTGATCTTTGATGGTTTAAAGTCTGTTTTATCAGAGACTAGGATTACAACCCCTGCTTTTTTTTTGTTCTCCATTTGCTTGGTAGATCTTCTTCCATCCCTTTATTTTGAGCCTATGTATGTCTCTGCATGTGAGATGGGTCTCCTAAATACAGCAGACTGATGGATCTTGAGTCTTTATCCAGTTTGCCAGTCTGTGTCTTCTACTTGGAGCATTTAGTCAATTAACATTTAAGGTTAATATTGTTATGTGTGAACTTGATCCTGCCATTATGATATTAACTGGTTATTTTGCTCGTTAGTTTATGCAGTTTTCTCCTACATTCGATGGTCTTTACATATTGGCATGTTTTTGCAATGGCTGGTACTGCTTGTTCCTTTCCATGTTTAGTGCTTCCTTCAGGTTCCCCTGTAAGGCAGGCCTGGTGGTGACAAAATCTCTAAGCATTTGCTTATCTGTAAAGGATTTTATTTCTCCTTCACTGATGAAACTTAGTTTGGCTGGATATGAAATTCTGGGTTTAAAATTCTTTTCTTTAAGAATGTTGAATATTGGCCCCCACTCTGTTCTGGCTTGTAGAGTTTCTGCTGAGAGATCTGCTGTTAGTCTGATGGGCTTCCCTCTGTGGGTAAGCCGACCTTTCTCTCTGGCTGCCCTTAAGGTTTTTTCCTTCATTTCAACTTTGGTGAATCTGGCAATTTTGTGTATTGGAGTTGCTCTTCTCGAGGACTATCTTTGTGGTGTTCTCTGTATTTCCTGAATTTGAATGTTGGCCTTCCCTACTAGGTTGGGGAAGTTCTCCTGGATGATATCCTGAAGAGTGTTTTAAAACTTGGTTTCATTTTCCCCCTCACTTTCAGGCACCCCAATCAGAAATTCATTTTGTCTTTTTACATAATCCCATACTTCTTGCAGGCTTTGTTCATTTCTTTTTCTTCTTTTTTCTTTTGGTTTTTCTTCTCGCTTCATTTCATTCATTTGATCCTCAATCGCTGATACTCTTTCTTCCAGTTGATCGAGTCGGTTACTGAAGCTTGTGCATTTGTCACGTATTTCTCGTGTCATGGTTTTCATCTCTGTCATTTCGTTTATGACCTTCTCTGCATTAATTAGTCTAGCTGTCAATTCTTCCACTCTTTTTTCAAGATTTTAGTTTCTTTGGGCTGGGTACATAATTCCTCCTTTAGCTCTGAGAAGTTTGTTAGACTGGAGCCTTCTTCTCTCATTCTCCGTCCAGCTTTGATTCGTTGCTGGCGATGAGCTGCGCTCCTTTGCAGGGGGAGATGTGCTCTTAGTTTTTGAATTTCCAGCTTTTCTGCTCTGCTTTTTCACCATCTTCATGGTTTTATCTGCCTCTGGTCTTTGATGATGGTGATGTACTGATGGGGTTTTGGTGTAGGTGTCCTTCCTCTTTGATAGTTTTCCTTCTAACAGTCAGGACCCTCAGCTGTAGGTCTGTTGGAGATTGCTTGAGGTCCACTCCAGACCCTGTTTGCCTGGGTATCAGCAGCAGAGGCTGTAGAAGATAGAATATTGCTGAACAGCGAGTGTACCTGTCTGATTCTTACTTTGAAAGCTTCCTCTAAGGGGTGTACTCCACCGTGTGAGGTGTGGGGTGTCAGACTGCCCCTACTGGGGGATGTCTCCCAGTTAGGCTTTGCAGGGGTCAGGGACCCACTTGGAGAGGCAGTTTGTCCCTTCTCAGAACTCAACCTCCGTGTAGGGAGGTCCACTGCTCTCTTCAAAGCTGTCAGACAGAGACGTTTCCATCTGCAGAGGTTTCTGCTGCTTTTCGTTGTTGTTCTTGTTGTTGTTGTTATTGTTGTTTAGCTCTGCCCTGTCCCTAGAGGTAGAGTCTACAGAGACAGGCAGTCTTCCTTGAGCTGCTGTGAGCTCCACCCAGTTTTAGCTTCCCAGAGGCTTTGTTTTCCTACTTAAGCCTCAGCAATGGCGGGCGCCCATTTTATCTGCAATGGGATATTTGGGAGTGTATTTAAGCCTGCAGTGAAAACGGAAAAATCCTCAGATAAAAACTAGAAAGAAGCTTTCTAGGAAACTGCTTTGTGATGTTTGAATTCATCTCACAGAGATACATCATTCTTTTCATTGAGCTGTTTGATAGCACTGTTCTCGGGCAATCTGTAAAGTTGTACTTGGCATTACATTGTGGAACATAATAAATAAGGAAGTATTCTCAGATAAAAACTACAAAGAAACTTTTTGCGATACGGCTTTTTGATGTTTGAATTCATCTCACAGAGTTTCACTGTTCTTTTCATTGAGCAGTTTGCTAATACTCTTTTCTTGGAAACTACAATGTGATACTTGGGATAGCATTGAGGTCTGCAGTGAAAAACCAAATATCTTCAGATAAAAACTAGAAATAAGCTTTCAGAGAAAATGCTCTGAGGTGTATGAATTCATCTCACAGAGATACACTGTTCTTTTTATTTATAAGTCTGCTAAAATTAACAAAGGGATAATTCAGAGTTTTTTCTGAATTTCTTGGAATTAACAAAGGGATAATTCAGAGTGCATTGAATCTTATGGTGAAAACTTAAATATCCTCAGACAAAAACTAGAAAGAAATATTCTGAGAAATGGCTTTCTTATTTGTGAATCCATCACACAGTGTTACACGATTCTTCTCATGGATCAGTTTGATAGCACTGTTTTTGGGGAATCTGAGAAGAGATATTTTGGATCACAATAATGCCAATGGTAACAGGGGAAATATCCTCAGTTTAAAAGTATAAAGAAGCTTTCTGAGAAAGTTCTTTGTGATGTATGAATTCATCTCACAGTTTTACAGCTTTCTTTTCATGGAGAAATTTGCTAACACTGTTTTCGTGGAATCTGCAATACGATATTTGGGAGCACTTCGAAGCCTATGGTGACTGAGAAAATATCCTCAGAGAAAAAACAAAAATAATCTTTCACAGAAACTGCTTTGTGATGTGTTAATTTATTCGTGAGTACATTGAAAAATATGTTGAAGGGGCGGAGCAAGATGGCCGAATAGGAACAGCTTCAGTCTCCATCTCCCAGCGCGAGCAACACAGAAGACCGGTGATTTCTGCATTTTCAACTGAGGTACTGGGGTCATCTCACTCGGGAGTGCCGGACAATCGGTGCTGGTCAGCTGCTGCAGCCCGACCAGCGAGAGCTGAAGCAGGGCGAGGCATCGCCTCACCTGGGAAGCGCGAGGGGGAGGGAGTCCCTTTTCCTAGCCAGGGGAACTGAGACACACAACACCTGGAAAATCGGGTAACTCCCACCCCAATACTGCGCTGTAACACCGGCACACCGGAGATTATATCCCACACCTGGCCGGGAGGGTCCCACGCCCACGGAGCCTCCCTCCTTGCTAACACAGCAGTCTGCAGCAATCTAACCGGAAGGCAGCAGCGAGGCTGGGGGAGGGGCGCCCGCCATCGCTGAGGCTTAAGTAGGTAAATAAAGCCGCTGGGAAGCTGGAACTGGGTGGAGCTCACAGCAGCTCAAGGAAACCTGCCTGTCTCTGTAGACTGCGCCTCTGGGGACAGGGCTCAGCTAAAGGAGCAGAAGCCTGTGAAACGCGAACGACTCTGTCTGACAGCTTTGAAGAGAGCAGTGGATCTCCCAACACGGAGGTTGAGATCTGAGAAGGGGCAGTCTGCCTGCTCAAGTGGGTCCCTGACCCCTGAGTAGCCTAACTGGGAGACATCCCCCACTAGGGGCAGTCTGACACCCCACACCTCACAGGGTGGAGTACACCCCTGAGAGGAAGCTTCCAAAGCAAGAAACAGACAGGTGCACTCGCTGTTCAGCAATATTCTATCTTCTGCAACCTCTGCTGCTGATACCCAGGCAAATAGGGTCTGGAGTGGACCTCAAGCAATCTCCAACAGACCTATAGCTGAGGGTCCTGACTGGCAGAAGGAAAACTATCAAACAGGAAGGACACCTATATCAAAACTCCATCAGTACGTCACCATCATCAAAGACCAGCGACAGATAAAACCACAAAGATGGGGGAAAAGCAGGGCAGAAAAGCTGGAAATTCAAAAAATAAGAGCGCATCTCCTCCTGCAAAGGAGCACAGCCCATCGCCAGCAACGGATCAAAGCTGGTCAGAGAATGATTTTGATGAGATGAG
>NW_022313580.1:124598-141857 GCF_002776525.5 Piliocolobus tephrosceles
CACCTATGAGTGAGAACATGCGGTGTTTGGTTTTCTCTTCTTGTGATAATTTGCTAAGAATGATGGTTTCCAGCTGCATCCATGTCTCTACAAAGGACGCAAACTCATCCTTTTTTATGGCTGCGTAGTATTCCATGGTGTATATGTGCCACATTTTCTTAATCCAATCTGTCACAGATGGACATTTGGGTTGATTCCAAGTCTTTGCTATTGTGAATAGTGCTGCAATAAACATACGTGTGCATGTGTCTTTATAGCAGCATGATTTATAATCCTTTGGGTATATACCCAGTAGTGGGATGGCTGGGTCATATGGTACATCTAGTTCTAGATCCTTGAGGAATTGCCATACTGTTTTCCATAATGGTTGAACTAGTTTACAATCACACCAACAGGGTAAAAATGTTCCTATTTCTCCACATCCTCTCCAGCACCTGTTGTTTCCTGACTTTTGAATGATTGCCATTCTAACTGGTGTGAGATGCTATCTCATTGTGGTTTTGATTTGCATTTCTCTGATGGCGAGTGATGATGAGCATTTTTTCCTGTGTCTGTTGGCTGTATGAATGTCTTCTTTTGAGAAATGTCTGTTCATATCCTTTGCCCACTTAAAAACAAAACAAAACAAAACAAAATATCCCTTCCTAGATTCCCCAAAAACGGTGCTAAGAAACTGGTCCATGAAAAGTATCATGTAACTCTGTGAGATGAATTAACACATAAAAACAGGTTTCTCAGAGAGCTTCTTTGTAGTTTTTATAGAAGGATATTTCCTTTATCACCGTAAGCTGCAATGCACTTGTAAATATCCCATTGCAGATTTCAAGAAATCAATGTTAGCAAACTGCTCAATGAAAAGAAGAGTGTAACTACGTGAGATGAATTTACACATTACAAAGCAGTTTCTGAGAAAGCTTCTTTCTAGTTTTTATGTGAGGATACTTCCTTTTTCACCATTGGCCTCAAAGCGCTCACAAATATCCCCTTGCAGATTCAAAAAAAAAAAAAAAACAGTGTTAGCACACTGCTACATGAAAAGAAAGGTACAACTCTGTGAGATGAATTCACAAATCACAAAGCAGTTTCTCAGAAAGTTTCTTTTTGGTTTTTGTCAGAGGATATTTTCCTTGTCACCATAGGCTTCAATGTGCTCCCAAATATCCTATTGCAGATTCCACGAAAACAGTGTTATCAAACAAAAAACAAAAGCTCAATGAAAACAACAGCGTAACTCTGTGAGATGAAATCACACATGATGAAGAAGTTTCTCAGAAAATCTTCTTTCTAGTTTTTAAGTGACAATATTTCCTTTGTCACCATAGGCTTCAATGTGACCCAAAATATCCCTACTCAGACTCCCCAAAAACAGTGCTACCAAACTGTTCCATGAAAAGAATGGTGTAACTCTGTGAGATAAATTCACATATCACAAAGATGCTTCTCAGAAAACTTCTCTCTAGTATTTATCTGAGGGTATTTCCTTTTCCAGAATTTTAATCAATGCGCCCCCCAATATCCCATAGCAGATTAAAGGAAAAAAGTGTTATCAAACTTTTTAATAAAAACAATTATGTAGCTCTGTGATGTAAATTCACACATCACAAAGCAGTTTCACAGAAAGTTTCTTTTTGGACTTTTATCTGTGGATATTTCCTTTGTCACAGTAGGCTTCAATGCACTCTGAAATATCCTATTGCAGATTGCATGAAAACAGTGTTATCAAACTGCTCAATTAAAAGAATGGTGAAACTCTGTAAGATGAATTCACACATGACAATGCTGTTTTTAAGCACGCTTCATTCTAGTTTCTTTATGAGGATATTCCCTTTCTGACTATAGGATTCAATGTGATCCAAACATCCCTTCTCAGATTCCCCAAAAACAGTGCTACCAAACTGCTCCATGAAAACAATGGTGTAACTGTGAGATGAATTCACACATCACAAGACTGTTTCTCAGGAAACTTCTTTCTAGTTTTTATATGTGAATATTTCGTTTTAAACCACAGGCTTTAATGTGCTCCCAAATAACCCTTCTCAGACACCACAAAAACAGTGATTCCAAAGTGCTCCCACAACAGAAACGTTTAGCAATATGAGATGAATACACACATCACAAAGAAGTTTCTTAGAAAGCTTCATTCTATTTTTTATCTGAGGATATTTCCTTTGTCACCAAGGAATATCCAAAATATCCTATTGCAGATTACATGAAAACAGTGTTATCAAACTGCTCAATTAAAAGAATGGTGAAACTCTGTAAGATGAATTCACACATCACAATGCTGTTTTTCAGAACGCTTCGTTCTAGTTTTTTTCTGAGGATATTTTCTTTGTCACCATAGGGTTCAATGTGATCCAAATATCCCTTCTCAGATTCCCCAAAAACAGTGCTACCAAATTGCTCCATGAGAATAATCATTTAAATCAATGAGATGAATTTGCAATTCACAAAGCAGTTTCTCAGAAAGCTTCTTTATGGTTTTTATCTGAGGATATTTCTGTCGTCATCAGAGGCTTCAAAGTGTGCCCAAATATCCTATTGCAGATTTCACAAAAACAGCATTAGCAGACTCTCCCAAGAAAAGAATCCTGTAACTACTTGAGATGAATTCACATATCATAAAGAAGTTTCTCAGAAAGCTTTTTTCTAGCTTTAATTTGGGCATAGTTCCTATGTTACCATATGCTTCAATGTGATCCAAAATATCCCTTCTCAGATTACCCAGAAACAGTGATACCAAACTGATCCATGAAAAGGATCATGTAACTCCCTGAGATGAATTAACACATCATAAAGCAGTTTCTCAGAAGACTTCTTTCTATTTTTTCCGAGGATATTTCCTTTTTCACCATAGGCTACAATGCCCTCCAAAATATGCCTTCGCAGATTCCACGAAAATATTGTAAACAAACTGCTGCCATGAATAGAAAGGTGTCATTTTGTGAGGTGAATTCACATATCACAAAGAAGTTTCTCAGAAAGCTTCTGACTAGTTTTTATCTGAAGATATTTTCTTTGACACTGTAGGCTTCAATGCAATTCCAAATATACCTTCTCAGATCCCCAAAAACAGTGCTACCAAATTGCTCCATGAAAAGAATGGTGAAACTCTGTGAGATGAATTCACACATCACAAAGCAGTTTCTCAAAAAGCTTCTTTCTAGTTCTTATCTGAGGATATTTCCTTTTTCACTGTAGACCACAATGTGCTAGAAAATATACCTCTGCATATTCCACGAAAACAGTGCAGTGACAGCAAAGTGCTCCATGGAAAGAAACATGTAACTCTGTGAGTTGAATTAACATATCACAAAGCGGTTTCTCAGAAAGCTTCTTTCCAGCTTTTATATGAAGATATTTCTTTTGTCATGATAAGTTTCAATGATCCAACATATCCCATCTCAGATTCTCCGAAAACACTGCTAGCAAACTGATGCATGAAAAGAATCATTTAACTATGAAGGATCAATTAACACATCACAAAGTACTCTCTCAGAAATCTTCTGTCTAGTTTTTATATGATATTTTTAATTTGTCGCCATAAGCATGAATGCACTCCAAAGTCTCCCATTGCAGATTTCAAGAAAACCGTGTGGGCAAACTTCTCAATGAAAAGAACAGTGTAACTCTGTGAGATGAATTTACACATAACAAAGGGGTTTCTACAAAGCTTCTTTCTAGTTTTTATCTGAGGGAATTTCCTTTATAACCATAGGCCTCGATGCTCTCACAAATATCCCTTTGAAGATTCCATGAAAAGATTATTAGCAAACTGCTCCATGAAAAGAAAGGTGTAACTCTGTGAGATGAATTCACACATCACAAAGAAGTTTCTCAGATAGCTTCTTTCTAGTTTTTACTTGAGGATACTTCCTCTGTCACTATAGACATCAATGCAATCCATAATATCTGTTCCCAGTTTCCTCAAAAGCAGTGCTACGAAACAGATCCATGAAAAGAATTGTGTAACTCAGTGAGATGATTTAACACACCACAAAACAGTTTCATACAAAGCTTCTATCTAGTTTTTTTCTGAGGATATTTCCTTTGTCAAATAGCTTCAATGCACTCCGAAATATCCCAATGCAGATTCCAAGAACACAGTGGTTGCAAACTGCTCAAAGAAAAGGACAGTGTAACTCTGTGAGATGAATTCACACGTCACAAAGCAATTTCTCAGAAAGCTTCTTATTAGCTATTATCTGAGGATATTTCCTTTTTCTCTATAGGCCTCAATACTTTCCCAAATATCCCGTTGCAGATTTCACGACAACAGTGTGAGCATACTTTTACAGGGAAAGAAAACTGTAACTCTGTGAGAGCAAATCACACATCACAAAGCAGTTTTTCAGAAGGTTTCTTTCTTATTGTTATCTGAAGATGTTTCCATAGTAGCTATAGGTATCAATGCAGTCCAAAATATCCCTTCTCAGATTTCCCAAAAACAGTGCTACTAAAATGTTCCATAAAAGGAATAGTGCAATCCTTTGGGATGAATTAACACAAAACAAAGCGGTTTCTCACAAAACTTCTTTCTAGTTTTTATATGAAAATATTTCATTTCATAAACTTTAAGCTGCTCCATTATATCCCATTGCAGATTCCAAGAAAACAGGGTTAACAAACTGCTCAATGAAAACAACAGTGTAACTCTGTGAGATGTATTCACATATTAGGAAGCAGTTTCACAGAAGGCTTCACTTTTTTAAATCTTAGCATATTTAACTTTTCACTGTACACCTCAATGTGATACCAAATATTACTTTTCAGTTGCTATAGAAAGGTTGTTAGCAAACTGCTCCTTGAAAAGAAAGGTGTAACTCTGTCAGATGAATTCACACATTGCCAAGAACCTTCTCAGAAATGTTCTTGCTAGTTTTTATCTGAGAATATTTCCTTTGTCACCATATGCTTCAATGAGATCCAAATATTCTTCTCAGATTCCCCAAAACCAGTGTTACCAAACTGCTCCATGAAAAGAATCGTGTAACGCTGTGACATGAAATAACATATCACAAAGTGGTTTCTCAAAAAGTGTCTTTATGGTTTTTGTCTGAGGATACTTACTTTGTCACCATAAGCTTCTATGCCCTCCGAAGAATCCCATTCCGGATTCCAAGAAAACAGTGTTAGCAGACTGCTCAATGACAAGCACAGTGTAATTAAATGAGATGATTTCACACATCACTAAGCAGTTTTTCAGAAATATTCTTTCTAGTTTTTATCTGAGGCTATTTCCTTTTTCACCATATGCCTCAATGCTCTCCCAAATATCCCATTGCAGATTCCATGAAATCTGTGTTGTTGAACTGCTCGTGAAAAGAAAGGTGTAACTTTTTGAGATGAATTCACACATCACAAAGAACTTTCTCAGAAAGCTTCTTTCTATTTTTTTATCTGAGAATATTTCCTTTGTCACCATAAGCTTCAATCCGATCCAAAATATCCCTTCTCATATTTCCCGGAAACATGAATACCAAACTGCTCCATGAAAAGAATCATGTAAGTCTGTGAGATGAATTCACAAAGCACAAAGTAGTTTCTCAGAATGTTTCTTACTGGTTTTTATCTCAGGATATTTCCTCTGTCACAATAACCTTCAATGTTCTTCAAAATATCCCATTGCGGATTCCAAGAGAGCAGTGCTGGCAAACTGCTGAATGAAAATAACAGTGTAACTCTGTGAGATGAAGTCACGCGTTACAAAGCAGTTTTGCAGAAATTTTCTTTTTGATATTTTTACGACAATATATCCTTTGTCACCATAGGCTGCAATGTGCTCCCAAGTATCCCTTTTCAGATTCCACAAAATCTGTGTTATTGAACTACTCCATGAAAAGAAATGTGAAACTCTGTGAGATAAATTCACCCATCACAAAGAACTTTCTCAGAAAGCTTCTTTCTAGTTTTTATCTGAGGATATTTTCTTTGTCACCATTGGCTTCAAAGTGATCCAAAATATCCTCTCTCAGATTCCACAAAAACAGTGCTAACAAACTGATCCATGAAAAACCTCGTGAAATGCTGTGAGATGAATTAACACATCACAAAGTGGTATATCAGAAATCTTCTTTCTAGTTTTTATATGAGGATATTTCCAGTGTCACCATAGGCTTCAACTCAGTCCGAAATATCAAATAGCAGATTGCAAGAAAACAGTGTTAACAAACCGCTCAATGAAAAGAAGAGTTTGACTCTGTGATATGAATTCACACATCACTAAGGAGTTTCACAGAAGGCTTCTTTCTAATTTTAATCTGAGAATATTTCCTTTTCACTGTAGATTTCAATGCAATTCAAAATATGCCTTCTCAAACCCCCAAAAGCAGTGCTACCAAATAACTGCATAAAAACTGTGGTGTAACTCTGAGAGATGAATTCACACACCTCAAGGCTGTTTCTCAGAAAGCTTATTTCTTGTTTTTCACAGAGTTCATATCCTTTTTCACCATAATCCTCAATGCGCTACGGAATACCCCTGTAGAGTTTCCATAAAAAAAGTGTTGGCAAACTTCTCAAGGAAAAGAAAGGTGTAACTCTGTGAGGTGAATTCACACATCCCAAAGCAGTTTCACAGAAAGCTTCTTTTTGGTTTTCATATGAGGATAATTCCTTTGTCACTATAGGCTTCAATGTACTCCCAAATATCCTATAGCAGATTCCATGAAAACAGTGTTATCAAGCTGCTCAATGAAAAGAACGGTGTGTTTGTAAGATGAATTCACACATCACAAAGCAGTTTCTCAGAAAGTTTCTTTACAGTTTTTATCTGAGGATATTCCCTTGTTTACTATAGGCCTCAATTCGCCCCCAAATATCCATTTGCAGATTCCAAGAAAATGGTGTTAGCAAATTGCTCCATGAAAAGAAAGGTGTAACTCTGTAAGATGAATTCACATATCACAAAGAACTTACTCACAAAACTTCTTTCAAGTTTTTATCTGAGGTTATTTCCTTTGACACCATAGGCATCAATGCAATCCAAAATATCCCTTCTCAGATTTCCCAAAAACAGTGCTATCAAACTGAAATATGAAAAGAATCACATAACTCTGTGAGATGAATTCACACATCACAAAGCAGTTTCTCAGAAAGTTTCTTTTTGCTTTTTGTCTGAGGATATTTCATTTGTCACCATATGTTTCAAACCACTCCTAAATATCCTAATGCAGATTCCATGAAAACAAGGTTAGGAATCTGCTCCAACAAAGGAATCGAGTAACTCTATGAGATGAATTCACACATCACAAAGCAGTTTCTCAGAAAGCTTCTTTCCACTTTTTACGTGAGAATATTTCCTTTTTCACCATACGCTTCAATGTGATCCAAAATATCCCTTATCAGATACTCCAAAAACAGTACTACCAACATGCTGCATGAAAAGAGTGGTGTAAATCTGTGAGATGAATTCACACATCACAAAGCTGTTTCTCAGAAAGATTCTTTTTAGTTTTTATCTGAGGATATTTCTCTTTCACCACATTCCTCCATGCACTCCGGAATATCCCATTGCAGATTACATGAGTAAAGTGTTAGCAGACCTCTCAATTAAAAAGATGGTGTAATGCACTGAGATGAACTCACATATCACAAAGAGCTTTCTCAGAACGCTTCCTTTTTGGTTTTTATCTGAGGATATTTTCTTTGTCACCAGAGGCTTCAACATGCTCCCAAATATCCTATTGTATACTACACGAAAACCGTGTTATCAAACTGCTTAATGAAAAGTACAGTGTAATTCGGTAAGATGAATTCACACATCACAATGCAGTTTCTCAGAAAGCTTATTTCTAGTTTTTATCTGAGGATATTACCTTTTTCACTAGAGTTATAAATTCACTCCCAAATATCCCTTTGCAGATTCCACAAAAACAGTGTAATCACATTACTCCATGAAAAGAAAGGTGCAACTCTGTGGGATGAATTCACACATCACAAGGAAATTTCTCAGAAAGCTTATTTTTAGTTTATATCTCAGGATATTTCCTTTGTCACCATAGGCTTCAATGCGATCCAAAGTATCCCTTCTCAGATTCCCCATAAACAATGCTACCAAACTGATCCATGAAAAGTTAACTCTGTGAGATGAATTAACACATCACAAAGCCGTTTCTCACAAAGCTTCTTTCTAGTTTTTTTCTGAGAATATTTTCTTGTTCACCATAGGCCTCAAATTGCTTGTGAATATCCCTTTCCAGATTCCAGGAAAGTAGTGCTAGCAAGCTACTCCATGTAAACAAATGTGTAAATCTGTGAGATGAATTCAAACAACAGTGCTACCAAATTGATCTATGAAAAGAATCGTGTAACTCTGTGAGATGAATTAACATATCACAAAGCAGTTTCTCAGAAAGATTCTTTCTACTTTTTATATGAGGATATTTCCTTTTCCACCATACGCTTGAATGCACTCAAAAATATACATTCTAAGACACCAGAAAAGCAGTAATGCCAAAGTGCTCCCTCAACAGAAACATTTAGCTCTATTAGATGAATGCACACATCACAAAGGAGTTTCTCCAAAATCTTTTCTCCTGTTTTTACTTGAAGAATTTTTGTTACCTTAGGCCTCTAGGTGGTCCCAAATATCCCTCTGCAGAATCCACAAAAACAGTGTTAACAAAATGCTCCATGAAAAGAATGATGTGACACTGTGAGATAAATGGACCCATCACAAATTAGTTTCTCAGGATGCTTCTTTCCAGTTTTTATCTGAGGATATTTCCTTTTCCACCATAGGCTTCAATGCATTCCTAAATATCCCTTCTCAGACACCACTAAAACGGTGATGCCAAAGTGGTCCCTCAACAGAAACGTTTAGCTCTATGAGATGAATGCAATTCTCACAAAGGAGTTTCTCAGAAAGCGTCTCTCCAATTTTTACCTTAAGATATTTATTTTTTCACCATTGGTCTGTATGCGCTCCCGAATATCCCTTTGCAGATTCCACAAAAACAGTGTTACCAATCTGCTCAAAGAAAGGAAAGGTTTATCTCTGTGAGATGAATTCACACATCACCAAGCAGTTTCTCAGAAACATTCTTTCTAGTAGAATCTGAGGATATTTCCTTTTTCACCATATGCATCAATGTGCTCCCAAATAACATCTCTCAGATACCACAAAAACACTGATGATGAACTACTGAATCAACAAAAAATTTAAATTCTATGAGATGAATCCACGCATCACAAAACAATTTCTCGAAGTGCTTCTCTCCAGTTTTCATCTGCAATTATTTTCTTTTTCACCACAGGCCTCTGGGAGCTCTGAAATATCTCTTTGCAGATTCCATGAAAGCAGTGCTACCAAACTGCCCAAAGAAAGTAATCGTGTAATTCTTTGTGATGAGTTCACCAATCCCAAAGTAATTTCTCAGAAAGTTTCTTTCTAGTTTTTATCTCAGGATATTTCCTTTTCCACCATCTGCTTCCATGCGCTCCCAAATATCCCTTCTCAGACACCACATAAACAGTGGCACCAAACTGCTCTCTCAACAGAAAGCTTTAACTCTATGAGATTAATGCACACATCACAACGGAGTTTTCATAAACTTTCTCTCCTGTTTTTACCTGTAGATATTTCCTTTTTCAACATTGACCTCTATCTGCTCCAAAATATCCTTTGCATATTCCAAAAAAGGACTGCTAACAAACTGCTCAAAGAAAAGAAAGCTTTAACTCTGTTAGATGAATTCACCTATCACAAAAGAGTCTCTCAGAAAGCTTCATTCTAGTTTTTATCTGAGGGTATTTCATTTTTCACCATAGGCTTCTCTACGCTCTGAAAATCCCTTTGTACATACCACAAAAACAGGGTTACCAAACTATTCAATGAAAAGAATCAGTTACCTTTGGGAGATGAATTCACCCATTACAAAGAAATTTCTCAGAAAGCTCCTTTCTAGTTTTTCTCTTTGCATATTTACTTTTCCACCATTAGCCTCAATGTGCTCCCAAATATCACTTCCCAGTCACCACAAAAACAGTGATGAAAAACTGCTCAAATGAAAAAATGGTTTATCTCTATGAGATGAATACACACCTCAAAAAACAGTTTCTCAAAAATCTTCTCTCCAGTTTTTATCTGAAGATATTTCCTTTTTCACCATAGGCCTCTATGAGCCCCAGAAAATCCCTTTGCAAATTCCCCCAAAAGAGTGTTACCAAACAGCCCAATGAAAAGAAAAGTGTAACTCTGTGAGATGAATTTTTTCTAGTTTTTATCTGAGGATATTTCCTTTTTCACCATAGGTCTCAAAGCATTCCCAAATATACTTCTGCAGACTCCTCAAAAACAGTGTTTACAAAGTGCTCCATGAAAAGAAAGGTGTAACTCTGTGAGATGAATTGACACATCACAAAGAACTTTCTCAGAACACCTCTTTCTAGTTTTTATCTGAGGATATTTCCTTTGTCACATTAGGTTTCAATGCGATCCAAAATATCCCATCTCAGATGCACCGAAAACAGTGCTACCAAACTGCTCCATGAAAGCAATCATGTAACTTATGAGATGAATTAACCCATCAGAACGCGGCTTTTCAGAAAGCTTCTTTCTAGTTTTTATATGAGGATATTTACTTTGTCACCATGAGCTTCAAAGCACTCACAAATGTCAGATTTCAGATTCCAAGAAAACAGTGTAAGTAAACTGCTCAATGCAAAGAACAGTGCAACTCCGTGAGATGAATTCACACATCACAAAGTAGTTTCTCAGAAAGCTTCTTTCCAGTTTTTGTCTGAGGATATTTACTTATTCACCATATTCCTAAATGTACTCACAAATATCCAATTTCAGATTAAATGAAAAAAGTGTTAGCAAATTTCTCAATGAAAAGAACGGTATTGCTCTGTGAGATGAATTCACACATCACAAAGCAGTTTCAGAGAAAGCTTCTTTTTCGTTTTTATCTGAGCATATTTCCTTTGTCACTATAGGCTTCAATGCCCTCCCAATTACCCAATTGGAGATACCACCAAATCAGCGTTATCAAACTGCTCAATGAAAAGAACATTGTAACTCTGTAAGATGAATTCACACCTCACAAAGCTGTTTCTCAAAAAGTTTCCTTCTAGTTTTTTCATGAGAATATTTACTTTTTCACTATAGACCTCAATATGTTCCAGAATATCCCATTGCAGATTATTTGAAAACAGTGTTAACAAACTGCTTCAAGAAAATAAAGGTGTAACGTTCTGAGATGAATTGACACATCACAAAGAACTTTCTCAGAAAGCCTCTCTATAGTTTTTATCTGAGGATGTTTCCTTTGTCACCATAGGCTTCAATGCAATTCAAAATATCCCTTCTCAGATATCCCAAAAACACTGCTATCAAACTGATCCATGAAGAGGATTGTGTAACTTTGTGAGATGAATTAACACATCACAAAGTTGTTTCTCAGAAAGGTTATTTCTAGTTTTTATATGAAGATATTTCATATATCAACATAAGCTTCAATGTACTCCAAAATATTCCATTGCAGATTCCAAGAAAACAGTGTTAGCAAATGGCTCAATGAAAACTACAGGATAATACTGTGAGACGAATTCACACATCAAAAGACAGTTTCTCAGTAAGATTCTTTCTACTTTTTATCTGAGATTATTTTCTTTTTCACCATAGATCTCTATGTGCTCCAATGCATACCTGTGCAAATTCCTAGAAAACAGTGTTAGCAAACTGATCAATAAAAAGAACTGTGTAACTCTGTAAGATGAATTCAAACATTACAAAGAAGTTTCTCAGAAAGCTTCTTCCTAGTTTAAATCTGAGAAATATTTCTTTTGTCACCATAGGCTTCAATGTGATCCAAAATATCACTTCTCAGATTCCCCAAAAGCAGTGATACCAAACTGATCCATGAAAAGAATTGCGTGACTCTGGGAGATAAATTCACAAGTCACAAAGATGTTTCTCAGAGACCTTCCTTCTAGTTTTTAATCTGAGGATATTTCCTTTTTCACCATATTCCTCAATGCACTCTCGAATATCCCATTGCAGATTAAACTTAAAAATTGTTAGCAAACCTGTCAATGAAAACACTAGTAAAATTCTGTGAGATGAATTCACACATCACAAAGCAGTTTCACAGAAAGCTTCTTCTTGGTTTTTATCTGAGGATATTTTCTTTGTCACCAAAGACCTGAATGTGCTCCCAAATAACAACTCTCAGGTACGACAAAAAACAGTGATGGTAAAATGCTCCATTAGAAAAAGAAAATGGTTAAACTCTATGAGACGAATACACACATCACAAAACATTTCTAAAATAGCCTCTCTCCAGTTTTTACCTAAAGGTATTTACTTTTTAACCCTACATCTCTAGGAGCTCCCGAATACAACTTTGCAGACTCCATAAAAACAGTGCTACCAGGTTGCTAAAAGAAAACAAAGGGGTAACTCTGATTGATGAAATCACTCATCACAAAGCAATTTCTCAGAAAGCTTCTTTCTGGTTTTTAATCTCAGGATATTTCCTTTTCCACCATCAGCTCCCATGAGTTCCCAAATATCCCTTTGCGGATTACAAAAAAACAGTGTTAGTAAACTGCTCCATGAAAGGGAAGGTGTAACTCTGTGAGATTAACTCACATCACAAAGAAATTTCTCAGAAAGATTCTATATAGTTTTTAAACTGCGGATATTTCCTTTGTCACCATAGGCTTCAATGTGAGCCAAAACATCCCTTCTCAGATTCCTCAAATACAGTGCTACAAAACTGCTCAATGAAAAGAATCATGTAAGGTGGTGAGATGAATTCACAACTCACAAATCAGTTTCTCAGAAAGCTTCTTTCTAGTTTCTGTGTGAGGATATTTCCTTTGTCACCCAAAGCTTCAATGTGCTCCGAAATTGCCCATTGCAGTTTCCAAAAAAAGTTTTTGCATACTGTTCAATGAAAAGAACATTGTAGAGGGTGTGGGGGCGGAGCAAGATGGCCGAATAGGAATGGCTCCAGTCTCGAACTCCCAGGGTGAGCAACACAGAAGACCGGTGATTTCTGCATTTTCAAATGATGTACTGGGGTCGTCTCACTAGGGAGTGCCGGACAATCGGTGCTGGTCAGCAACTGCAGCCCGACCAGCGAGAGCTGAAGCAGGGCGAGGCATCACCTCACCTGGAAAGCACAAGGGGGAAGGGAATCCCTTTTCCTAGCCAGGGGAACTGAGACACACAACACCTGGAAAATCGGGTAACTCCCACCCCAATACTGCGCTTTAAGCAAACAGGCACACCAGGAGATTATTCCCACAACTGGCCGGGAGGGTCCCACGGGCATGGAGCCTCCCTCATTGATAGCACAGCAGTCTGCGATCTAACCACAAGACAGCAGCGAGGCTGGGGAGGGGTGCCCGCAATTGCTGAGGCTTAACTAGGTAAACAAAGCCGCTGGGAACCTTGACTTGGGTGGAGCTCACAGCAGCTCAAGGAAACCTGCTGTCTCTGTAGAATCCACCTCTGGGGACATGGCACAGCTAAACAACAACAACAAAAAAAGCAGCAGAAACCTGTGCAGACGCAAACGACTCTGTCTGACAGCTTTGAAGAGAGCAGTGGATCTCCCAACACAGAGGTTGAGATCTGAGAACGGGCAGACTGCCTGCTCAAGTGGGTTCCTGACCCCTGAGTAGCCTAACTGGGAGACATCCCCCACTAGGGGCAGTCTGACACCCCACACCTCACAGGGTGGAGTACACCACTGAGAGGAAGCTTCCAAAGTAAGAATCAGACAGATACACTTGCTGTTCAGCAATATTCTATCTTCTGCAACCTCTGCTACTGATACCCAGGCAAACAGGGTCTGGAGTGGACCTCAAGCAATCTCCAACAGACCTACAGCTGAGGGTCCTGACTGTTAGAAGGAAAACTATCAAACAGGAAGGACACCTATAACAAAACTCCATCAGTGTGTCACCATCATCAAAGACCAGAGGCAGATAAAACCACAAAGATGGGGAAAAAGCAGGACAGAAAAGCTGGAAATTCAAATAATAAGAGCACATCTACCCCTACAAAGGAGCACAGCTCATCACCAGCAACGGATCAAAGCTGGTCAGAGAATGATATTGACGAGATGAGAGAAGAAGGCTTAAATCCATCAAACATCTCAGCGGTAAAGGAGGAATTACGTACCCAGTGCAAAGAAACTAAAAATCTTGAAAAAAGAGTAGAAGAATTGATAGCTAGAATAGTTAATGCAGAGAAGGTCATAAACGAAATGACAGAGATGAAAACCATGACACGAGAAATATGTGACAAATCCACATGCTTCAGTACCAGACTCAATCAACTGGAAGAAAGAGTATCAGCGATTGAGGATCAAATGAATGAAATGTAGCGAGAAGACAAAACAAAAGAAAAAAGAAGAAAAATAAATGAACAAAGCCTGCAAGAAGTATGGGATTATGTAAAAAGACCAACTCTACATCTGACTGGGGTGCCTGAAAGTGAGGGGGAAAATGGAACCATGTTGGAAAACACTCTTTAGGATATCATGCAGGAGAACTTCCCCAACCAAGTAGGGCAGGCCAACATTCAAATTCAGGAAATACAGAGAATGCCACAAAGATACTGCTCGAGAAGAGCAACTCCAAGACACATAATTGCCAGATTCACCGAAGTTGAAATGAAGAAAAAAATTTTTAAGGGCAGCCAGAGAGAAAGGTCGGGTTACCCACAAAGGGAAGCCCATTAGACTAACAGCAGACCTCTCGGCAGAAACTCTACAAGCCAGAAGAGAGTGGGGGCCAATATTCAACATTCTTAAAGAAAAGAATTTTCAACGCAGAATTTCATATCCAGCCAAATTAAGTTTCATAAGTGAAGGAGAAATAAAATCCTTTACAGATAAGCAAATGCTTAGAGATTTTGTCACCACCAAGCCTGCTTTACAAGAGACCCTGAAGGAAGCCGTAAACTTGGAAAGGAACAACCGGTACCAGCCATTGCAAAAACATGCCAAAATGTAAAGACCATCGAGGCTAGGAAGAAACTGCGTCAACTAAAGAGCAAAATAACCAGTTAATAGCATAATGGCAGGATCAAGTTCACACATATTAACTTTAAATGTAAATGGACTAAACGCTCCAATTAAAAGACACAGACTGGCAAACTGGATAAAGAGTCAAGACCCATTAGTCGGCCGTATTCAGGAGACCCATCTCACATGCAGAGACATACATAGGCTCAAAATAAAGGGATGGAGGAAGATCTACCAAGCAAATGGAGAACAAAAAAAAAAGCAGGGGTTGCAATCCTAGTCTCTGATAAAACAGACATTAAACCATCAAAGATCAAAAGAGACAAAGAAGGTCATTACATAATGGTAAAGGGATCAATTCAACAGGAAGAGCTAACTATCCTAAATATATATGCACCCAACACAGGAGCACCCAGTTTCATAAAGCAAGTCCTTAGAGACTTACAAAGAGACTTAGACTCCCATACAATAATAATGGGAGACTTCAACATTCCACTGTCAACATTAGACAGATCAACGAGACAGAAAGTTAACAAGGATATCCAGGAATTGAACTCATCTCTGCACCAAGCGGACCTAATATACATCTATAGAACTCTCCACCCCAAATCAACAGAATATACATTCTTCTCAGCACGACATCGCACTTATTCCAAAATTGACCACATAATTGGAAGTAAAGCACTCCTCAGCAAATGTATAAGAACAGAAATTATATCAAACTGTCTCTCAGTCCACAGTGCAATCAAACTAGAACTCAGGACTAAGAAACTCAATCAAAAACGCTCAACTACATGGAAACTGAACAACCTGCTCCTGAATGACTACTGGGTACATAACAAAATGAAGGCAGAAATAAAGATGTTCTTTAAAACCAATGAGAACAAAAATACAACATACCAGAATCTCTGGGACACATTGAAAGCAGTGTGTAGAGGGTAATTTATAGCACTAAATGCCCACAAGAGAAAGCTGGAAAGATCTAAAATTGACACTCTAACATCACAATTAAAAGAACTGGAGAAGCAAGAGCAAACACATTCAAAAGCTAGCAGAAGGCAAGAAATAACTAAGATCAGAGCAGAACTGAAGGAGATAGAGATACAAAAAACACTCCAAAAAACCAATGAATCCAGGAGTTGTTTTTCTGAAAAAAATCAACAAAATTGATAGACAACCAGCAAGACTAATAAAGAAGAAAAGAGAGAAAATCAAATAGATGCAATAAAAAATGGTAACGGTGATATTACTGCCGACTCCACAGAAATACAAACTACCATCAGAGAATACTATAAACACTTCTACGCAAATCAGCTAGAAAATCTAGAAGAAATGGATAATTTCCTGGAGACTTACACTATCCCAAGACTAAACCAGGAAGAAGTTGAATCCCTGAATAGACAAATACCAGGTTCTGAAATTGAGGCAAGGATTAATAGCCTACCAACCAAAAAAAGTCCAGGACCAGATGGATTCACAGCTGAATTCTACCAGAGGTACAAGGAGGAGCTGGTACCATTCCTTCTGAAACTATTCCAATCAATAGAAAAAGAGGGAATCCTCCCTAACTCATTTTATGAGGCCAATATCATCCTGATATTAAAATCTGGCAGAGACACAAAAAAGAAAGAAAATTTTAGACCAATCTCCCTGATGAACATCAATGCCAAAATCCTCAATAAAATACTGGCAAACCGGATTCAGCAGCACATCAAAAAGCTTATCCACCATGATCAAGTGGGCTTCATCCCTGGGATGCAAGGCTGGTTCAACATTCGCAAATCAATCAACGTAATCCAGCATATCAACAGAACCAAAGACAAGAACCACATGATTATCTCAATAGATGCAGAAAAGGCTTTTGACAAAATTCAACAGCCCTTCATGCTAAAAACGATCAACAAATTCGGTATTGATGGAACCTACCTCAAAATAATAAGAGCTATTTATGACAAACCCACATCCAATATCTTACTGAATGGGCAAAAACTGCAAAAATTCCCTTTGAAAACTGGCACAACACAGGGATTCCCTCTCTCACCATTCCTATTCAACATAGTGTTGGAAGTTCTGGCTATGGCAATCAGGAAAGAGAAAGAAATCAAGGGTATTCAGTTAGGAAAAGAAGAAGTTAAATTGTCCCTGTTTGCAGATGACATGATTGTATATTTAGAAAACCCATGCGTCTCAGCCCAAAGTCTCCTTAAGCTGATAAGCAATTTCAACAAAGTCTCAGGATACAAAATTAATGTGCAAAAATCACAAGCATTCT